>NW_005842583.1:311359-337352 GCF_000455745.1 Alligator sinensis
TGGTACTAGGCTAATTTTAGCTCACCAGCTCCTCCCCCCCACTCCATAGATCAGCCAACCTCCTCAACCCCCAATCCTACAAGCCACTCCAGATGCTGCCAGATTTATTAGCATTCGCAACTCCTGCAGCTGAGGAAAGAAGTATTAGTGGGGGGAGGAGTGGGAGGGATGGGGTTACAGATTTGCCAGGGAGGATTGGAGGCTAAATATAGCCCCCGATTCCCCCTTCAAGCCTGCTCCCCACCCCCATGAGCTCCCCTGATGCTGCCAGACCCTTCTGGACCCCAGCAACCCTCTGCAGATCCCACTTGCCCCCCATTCCTCCCACGGACCCCCCAATCCTCTCTCACGCCTGCTTGTCCCTCCCAATCTCCCCAACTCCTCCCTACTAGCCCCTCCCATCCCAATTTACCTTAGAACAGGTGGCCATTTTGAATGCGGTCTAAAGTACCCCTAATCTCCCCAAATGTCTCCACCTAGCTTAAATACTTCAGACTGTTTTGGAAGGCAGGTGCCAACAGCTGCAGCACCCTGCAGTGAAGGTAGTTTCCTGCTAACAGTACCAGTGAGGTTTATGTACCTACAGTAAAAAGGGGAGGGAAAATGCAGGCTTTCTGCTGAATGAAAAAGCCTGTGAAACCTGGTATATATATCCTCCAAACTAAAATTCGGAAGGAAAGGATTTTTCAGTCTTGAGATGATGATTGTTAAAAACAACACCCTGTTAAGGAACAAGCTCCTATGACTTGACTACTCCTTTTCTTTTTTCTTTTATCTGCTCCTTTTCTTTTAGATGCTTAGCATTGCATTTTTTTTTTTTTGCATGGTGCAATACTTCTGATCCTCCAAGATCATGAGCAAAGAGTATAATCTGTACTGTACAAAAGTGAAAGGAAAAAACTCCACCCCAATCCCCCAATCCACATCCCCCAGAGTTTAAAATACAATCAGTCTTCTGCTTGCTCCTGAAGGCCCTGGTTCAGGACAGTGCTTACGCACAGGCTTCAAAGATTTTGCTGACACTTTTGCAAAATACATACATTAGGAATGTGTCTTTCAGTTACAAAGGCTTCTCAGAGTATTTTCCAAATGATCAGTTACTCTCCTTTAAAGACAGGCTAGGATTATTATCTCCATTTTACAGATGGAGAAAGATGACGAAAGGCTCAGGGCCCAGTTTTTCAGAGATGCCAAGCACATGGGATAGTGAGTGTTCAGCTTCTCTAAAATCATTAATTCAAGTGAATCCAAACTGGGATTAAAAATTCAGGAGTTCCTGATCCTAAATCTTAATTACTGTTAATCACTTTTATTGCAGCAGAAACAAACAGCTGTCCAAGAACAAGGCCCCTTTGCACTGTCCAAAGAGACAGTCAGTCGCTATACCCCAAAGAGCCTGCAATCCAAACAGACAAGAGACCTGCAGGGAAAGGAAAGTGTAGGCTTATGCCAGCATTGTGAATAAGAGGGGGCAGCAAACTGTATGCTAGATCTATACTGTAGTTTATTGGTAGGCATACTTAAGAAAGGATAAGCTAAACAGAAATGAAAGGGGGCTGAAGGAGAAAAGCAGGGGAATAGCAGGGTTAGTGTGGGGTGAAACTGAGGTGAAGAGACAGAGAAAGGAAGAAGGAAGTTTGGAATAAGCTGCAAATGCGAACATGGCAGAGTAAGTCCAGTCAAAGCTACAGGGTGTCCAGCAATTCCTGCTTTGGATGCTTGTGCAGCTGCTCCTACCGGCTGGTGTCTCAGCCTGTGCTAATCCTCTGCTCAGAGCATAACTCTCCTTCCAAATTTCAAGCACCCCATGCATAATTATAATGAGTTTTACAAACTAACACCAAGATTTCTATTTAATTTGGGTTTTAAAAAAAATACTAATTACAGACCAATGTGCTCATGAACAGAATGTGATCCTTTCCAACACATGTCCCTGTATGGATCTCTCTGGCAGCTATGCTCCTGAACTACAGCCTCTGCCTGTATCTTCTGAAACTAACAGGAACTTGGCAACTGCAACTGACAAATGCCCAACACTGGGTATTTTCTGAAGCAGAGGCATCTGGTGGTCAGTTTCTCTATTTAGCATGCCTTCCTCCTCCCTCCTGGCTTTTCTGCCAGCTGTAGTACAGTGCAGGAACAGCTTTGTTTACAGCCTGAAATACTGATTTTCTTTTTTTTAACTCCACCTTGATGGTGAAGTACGAGCACGACTGAATAAGGTCCCATTCCAGCTCCGTTCAATACTTTATTAATGGCCAAGATGGGGACATTTTCAGAGCCTATATATGCCCATAAGTTTAAGCTTTCAATTTGTAAAGCTGTCCACCTGCCATGGAACTGCCTGCCTCATCCTTGCATGTTGGACACTTGTGATGGATTAACTTTGCGAATCATGAGTTCAAAGCTAATTTCTTTCTTCATCTCTATCTACAAAGGCCTCTGCCAGATGACTGACAGAGGTTAATTTTCTTTTTATAAAAGAGAATGCAGTGGGATAGTAGTCTTGCTTTCTGGAATTTAGGAAACAAGAAACAGCTGAATCCCTGCATTAATTTCACAGGTACTGATTGGAGGAAAACAATGTTGCATTTTTAAAAGGTCACTTGCCTGTGCAATCATACATTTTGCATGGGAGAAAGTGATTCCTGTGATACAGTGAACAACAGATGGAGTAACTAGAATGTATACAACAAATGTATACACAAAAAATGTGGTGAAAAATCACCACACTTTTTGATTTGCTGAGTTTGTTGTTTTGTTTTTAAAAAAACTGTTTACAGACTAATTTAAAAAATGCACATTACCCAAAAAGTCACCTAATGGTACATGCAAGTAGGCAAATATTCAGTAGTGACAAAGCCAAGTAAAGGCTTAACCAAAAATATAGAGTAAAATGATTACCAAATGTGATCGGTCAAAGTAATTTATTCTTGTCATGCTGTCACACTGGGAAAACGATATTTTTCCCATAACCAATACAGAACTATCAAATATACCTAGCATAAAAGTGGGATATTTAATATCACCTGGTGTATAGCTTGGCTTTGCCAGAAACACAACTGGAAATAAGTATTTATATTCATCCGGGTAGTTTCAAACATTATCCTCCTTCCAGCAGTCTAATACAATGGGGGGGGGGGGGGGGGGGGGGGGGATGCATGAAATAAAAAATGAAAACAAACAAAAAAACCACCTTCCTGAGAGAGAGAGGGAGGGAGAGAGAGAGAGAGGGAGAGGGAGACTAAAAAAAACATTTAGGAAAAAGCACAGCCTGTCTCTCATTATCACATCTTTAACTAGACTACTTGTATGGTGTACACCTGGGATTGTTCAAACTATGAGGGCTGTTTAGTAAATGAAAGAAAACGGGAATTTGGGTAATGCTCTTCCTGCTCCCAGCACTCCTCACATGTGGGGGGCATTTCTCAAACATTAAGCATTAAGCACCAGGATAGTGCTCCAGTGCCATCCAACACATTCACAGATTGCATTATGAAGCAAAACATACGTGTCCTTGCTTTTTTTTTTTTTAAATGAAAAAGCGATCTAAATAAAAAGAAAGTTCAAATGGACACTCTCAGGAATGGGTGGCAGGCAAATCAGGTGGAAAGGTAGAGGGGGAAGTGATGAGGAAAGAGACATCTTTCCCTTTACTATTTTAAGGTGTAAAGACTTCTCCATCATGACAGGTTTGTTTTTTTTTTTTAGTCTCCATCATGACAGGTTTGTTTTTTTTTTAAGAAGCTATCACACATTCATAACACTAATTGATTTTCATAGAGAAGAGAGCAGATGAGGTCTCTTTGGGAACTGCCTGCTACATTTCTGCTTGAAAGGAGATCACTGCTGGTGTGCCTCAGCTCCTTCATAAAAAATTTAATTAACAATATCTCCAAGAACGAAACCACAGTTAGGTCTCCAGCTATCATGTGACTACCAGCACTCTGATGCACTGTGACAAATTAAACCTAAGCAAATGATACCTGTCGCACATTTGGCAGACCGTATATCGTCTGAGTAGATTCTTGAGGACGGTAGAAACGTAATGAGAAAGAGGAACACAGGACTGAGAGATGCCTGCATCCCAGCCTGGCAGTGACAATTTGTTTTCCTATCTGCCACTTCTGATGGCTACACATTTCCATCTGTAATCTGGTGGCTATGCTAGAAAGCAAATGCTTAACAAACCATGATTCCAACTGATCTTCACAAAATCATATTTTAGAAACAGAGGAAACTCTGAATCTGAGCCCTTTTCTCTTGGATATACGGGGACAGCAACGGAAATAAAGACTCGTGTCCCTCAGGAGAGATGCTGTACCATCACGACTAAACAAAGCCAAAAATAGAAAACTACAATGTGCAGCTCTAGAAGTTCCATCTGGCATAGCAATGGAGGAGACAAGACCAGAGCGTGGATTTTTCTGTTCTGCCATCTCTGCCACCTTCCCCCATAACCTTTGGGAGTTTCCGTACCATACAGATTTGCTTCTTCAACAAAAAAAGAAAGCAGTAAGAAAAAAAACCTGCAAACACAGAAAGGTCCAACACTCTAAACAGGTTATAAAAAATATCACCTTCAGTGCCTATGTACAAATCCTATGCTTGCCATGAGATAGTTTAAAGGTAGCACACACCAGTAGCTTTTAAGATTTCCTGAACCACATTGTAATTAGTGCTGATTTACAGGATGTTCCAAGATGACCACTGGATTTCATCAGTGCTATATTTTTAGCCCTTGCTGTCTTATCATTTAAAAAATTGTATCATTGCAGATACGATACCAATAGGCTTGATTTATTATCTATAATGTCAAAATTGAAAAGGTTAATCACCATTATTAGTCAGTGAAAATTAAAGAGTATGAGAGATTATCACTTGCATACTGAAGATGACACAGGAATCAGTTTTAAAAAAAGACAGGCATACTTGGTTGTTGTTTTCATTCACCAGATGGCAGTATGTATTGCATCCAAGCATTACGTCCTTCAATAACGCTCCCCACATTTAGAGTGTAATACAGTTTGCAACAGACCCATTGTATTGTGGAAAGATTAGAGAATATCAAGAGAACCCATGAAGTGAAAACTATAATAAAAAGCACAAATACATTAAAACAAGGGTTGTATTCTGAGTCAGGCTTGACGCAAAATAGCCTCACATTGCTAAGGAACCATTTGTTAGAGGATTGGCCATCTTTCAGATGGCTTATAAATCAGAGGTCTTGACCACTTCCATCATTAAAGATTCCACACCACTTTAATGAAGTAGACAGCCATAAATCCTGGTGCCTTAGATAAATCCCAATTTCTAACCAAGTGGTTACCATCTCCATAAATAAATGGAACCTATAGATTTAATAGATTCTGTACATTTCACTTTATGAACCACACTCCTAAACAGGATTACTGCACGCAGTTCAGCTGATCTGATTTACCTCAGAGGTAGCTGCACCTCAGTCGTGGGTGGGTTTACCCTTCAGTATACTGTGCATATTCATTTAAGTTAAAGCACTTGGGAGAGAAAAACACCATAAAAATATCACCTACCCTGAAGGTTTTTGGCAACATGATCTTTTTTCTCAGTAGCACTCATAATTACTACTAAAAAAAACCAAACCAAAAAACCCCTCATGCATGGGAAGAGAGAACTATTATTATATGTTTAGTTAACATGCACATTGTAACCTTACTCAAAAAGCCCCTGAAAACTGTCAGTGTGGATATCAGCTAGTTCTACTTCCTAAACATGAGTGCATCATTGACCATTTTAATAGTTCCAGAAAGAGTCCAAATGCACTGCTGGCATATGCGGACACAATTCCATTACTGACAAAGGTTATGTCCACCTATATCAGCAGTGGATTTGGTTTAATGCATTTACCATCAGTAATTTACATGCAAAACTCACAGACCGGAAAAAGCCACAGGTCTCAAAATCTCACAGGTAGGAAAATAATACTTTGAAATGACAAATGATAATGCAAATCTCAGAAAGTCCACAGAAGCGGGAAAATGTATTCTACAGAAAGAATGTTACTAAACATTAGAAACTGAGGACAGGAAAAGTTTTTAGAGGGGTGAGCAGAATTAAAAAATAAATCACTTCACAGGGTTTCTAATTTATACTAAGCCTAGTAGGCATCCCAATAATGATAATTGTCACAGCATTTCCTTATAAAGCCTGATTTTCACGGGATTACAAATCAGTGATCGATATTTGCCATGTGATGAATGGTGACACAGAAATTCAGAGCTGTGGACTACATTGTGATTAGAAAAATTTTTAAACAGGAAAAATATATTTTACAACTGTTTTATGGGATGGGAGACCAAAAAGAAGAGAGAACCCTGGATTCTAGTGTTCTTGTGAGCCCTAAATACAGCTTGTTTATTGGGTGGATTATTTACTACTTTCTGCATACTGTAAGTGCCTTAGTTTTGGCATTTTTCATTTGATAATTTTTTTTCTATGTAAGTTAGACTTAAAAAGACAAATTTTTAGATCGGTTCTTAAAATTTGGGACACATCTAGGCCAGGTACAAACATTACACATGAACTGGTTCTAAGTGATTGGAAATCGATCTAAACCTGTAACCATACAGAAGTTCAGTGAACTGATCTAAAAATGGTGGAACCCAGTCTAAGACAGACCTGGATCAATGTGCACTTAAACCCCATTGATTTTTATTAGACCGTGAATCAAACTTCTTTACCAGATCCCGTATCAATTCAAGTTAGATTGCTGTGCTCTGGTATCCCAGGCTCTTTTGTGGCCCCTCACAAAACCCCTCACAGAGAGGCATGTTAGCACTCAGTCCGCACTAGGTTGCCTCACAGGAGCATCCAGCAGGCCCCATGCCTGAGCTCTCCCAGAGCCAAATCAGCACAGACCCTTTCCGCAGCCCTGCCTCCCGCCACATGTCAGGCACAAGCAGGCAGCTGGAGGGGAAGGAAGGCATCAGTGTCCCTGCATGAGGCCTGGGACCTGGGCACCAGCACCCCTCCCCTGTGTCCCTGCACCCCATGATGACACTGACTTAATAAGGAGCCCAGGAGAATCTCCATGCTTGGGCACAGCCCCTCAGACCGCAACCCTGGCTCCTGCATACCACCTCTCAGTGGTCAGAGCCAGGCACCCTGCCACCTGGACCCCAGCATGGAACCCTCCCTTCCCATCCTCCCCCGCAGCAAGCAGGAGCCGGTCCAGATAGCTCGCCTCTTGTGGGTCCGAGTGGCAAGGGGCAGAACATCAGGACTGTGTTCAGAACTTCAGAAGCCCAGCCACTGCCTGCAGGTGGCTGGGCCATGGGCACCTGGGGTGCTGCAAGGCTTTCTTGGCTTGCAATTATAGGGTCCCAGAGTACTGGGGGAAAGTGGAGGGAGAGGGTGTTGGGGGAAGCACTGAGCATCCAAGCCAGGGCAAGCAGGCAGATGATTCTGGAAACTTCAGGAGCTGGTGGGGCATGCAATGACGTGGCATGGGGTTGGGGGCATGCTCGCCCAGGCCCAGTAGCCAATCAGGGGTGGCCCAGGCATGAGGCTGCACACGAACCTGCTGGCCTCGACAGGCAGCCTGCATGCCCAGCCCCCTACCCCCACTTCCGAAGGGCAATTTTATGTTCTATTCAGTAACCTAGGTCTCTTACAGAAACCCGCATAAATTGAATCAATTCTTCCCTAGGCTTTTTGAATGTCTGTACCTGACCCTACTGTGTAATGACTATTTTTCTTCCCTCAAGCATAACAACTCCAAGCTAAACAACACATGCAAAACATGCAAGATCAGCAAACAGCTTCAGGAAACAAAAAGAGAGTCAAAATTGGCCTGGTTTATCTTACTTTACAAAATGCACTGTATGGCTACATGATGGCTAACAAGGCATTGTGCAAAACCCTAATTCAACGCAATTCCTGCCAATTTTGCAATGGATGCAAGAGGGTCAGTTTGGTACAGAAAAATATTCAATATTTTTCTGTCCTCATATTTTTTTCACCGTTTAACAATTTGTGCAAAAGCTTTTTTAATATAAAAAATGGTATAAATCCCAAAGACCAAGGACCAAGTAAACAACAAGTGCTTAAAGGATTCTCTTAATCTTTCCCTCTAAAAATGTACTACTGGGTAAAAGCAAACAGACAACCACACATATACAAGTAATGCTAAGTGATGGAAATTCAGCAATTGAAGAGTTAAGAGATTCTTTGAACATAACTCACCCTGTTATGCTGAGATTTTGCTGGGATCTCACTGAAGAACGGGTGATTCTTACATACCATATGTTCTGTAAATGCTTGTAACAACACAGAGGGTGAATCAAGGATGGAATTCCACCTTCATTTCTGAATTTCCTTGCTTTTGTCTATTTAAGATAGACTATGAATTTTAAAGGAAAGTACATTTCAATAGATAGAACATGAGTTTAGCAGCTAGGATTCCTAAATGTTATTCCTGGATCTGGGATGTTGGGTGTAGCCATGTTGGTCAAAGGACAGGCAGACAGGGTTCTCTGGGTAAATCTGATAGCTTTTATTAGACTGACAAAGTAGTTGGAAAAACTGTTCTTTGCAAACTTGCAGGCACAAACATCCTTCTTCAGGCACAGGGAAAATCTGCTGTTGTTTTGCATTCTTCTGGATGGAATAGAAGCAATATGTAAAATGCAGGTCTATGAAAATGCAAATGTGTGGCAGTGAGGATCAGAGGCCATGGGAGACAATAGGTGCGAGACAGATGGGTGGTGGGGGTGGAGGAACGGGGAATGTTAATTTGGTGATAGAATGTAGCTGGTAAAATGTAGAGAGGTTACCTGGGGTTATCAGATGGCAGGCAGGTTATCATGTGGCATAAATCCAATTTCTATATTTAGTTCACGATTTTTTCTATCCAATAGATTTATGAAGTGAAGTTTGTAGACTCGTATATGAAAGGTGTTTTGTAAATTCCCTCTGAGGATAAGAACTGAGAGATTTGAACAAGGAACAATGGTCACAAACTGACAGAGAGCAGATTTATGCTAGATAGCAGGAAAAACTTCTTCACGGTAAAGGTGCCCAAAATTTGGAATGGGCTTCCAAGGGAGGTGGTGCTCTCCCCTACCTTGGGGGTCTTTAAGAGAAGGCTGGATAGGCATCTGGCTGGGGTCATCTGATCCCAAGCACTCTTTCTTGCCTAGGCAGGGGTCAGAATCGATGATCTGCCGAGGTCCCTTCTGACCCTAGCATCTATGAATCTATAAGTTGGAGAGAGAGTGGCTGTCTTGTGAGAAGTGTGCACCCATAAGTAATTGGACATTTTTGTCTTTGATAGATTTTCAGTGCGCATTCATTCTGATACCTAGGGTTTTTTTGTTTTCTCCTACATACTTTCCATCAGGGTGTTTAGTGCACTGGATGAGATATATTACATTTCTGGAGGTGCAGTTGTAAGATCCAGGAATGGTGATGGTTCTTCTGTGAGATGTAGTTATTGTGGGAGTGGTGGAGATCATGGTCTTTATGACAAGAAACATGAAGCCTGCCAACATATCTCCACCACTCCCACAATAACTACACCCCACAGCAGAACCATCACCATTCCTGGATCTTACACCTGCAACACACTAAACACCCTGATGGAAAGTATGTAGGAGAAACCATACAACAACTGTGCACCACAATGAACGTACACTGAAAATCTATCAAAGACAAAAATACAATTACCGGTGGGTACACACTTCTCACAAGACAACCACTCTCTCTCCAATCTCTGCTTTAATCCTCAAGGTGAATTTACAAAACACTTTTTGTAGATGAGCCTACAAACTTCACTTCATAAACCTACTGGATACACAAGATTATGGACTAAATATACATTGGATTTATGGCATATTATAACTAGCCTGCCACCCAATAACCCCAGGTAACCTCTCTACATTTTACAAGCTGCATTCTATTACCAGGTCAACATTCCCCTTTTCCACCCACAATCTACCTGCCTCACGCCTATCGTCTCCCATGGCCTCTGATCCTCACTGCCACACACTTGCATTTTCAGATCTGCATTTTGCATATTGGCTTCTAGTCCATCCAGAAGGCAAAACAGCAGAAGACTTTCCCTATTCCTGGATTTGACCACTCTGAGTGTTGTCTATGCTGCCATCCAAAAGTATGCTTGCAGTTATTGCAGAAATACCTGGGCTACCTGTAAACTGGTTAGTATAGATACTGATAGCATTATAGCCATGGCAGCAAAAATCTCAGTGAGTACCTGTATGAGTATTTTCCCAATGTCCAAAGCAGGATTTCCAGTCTACCCTGAACCCAATGTTGCCATGGTTACACTGATCTGTACTCAAGGAAGTTATTTAAAGTGGTAATCACAAATTTAGACTGCAGTGTAGACATGGTCTTCATTTTTTAAATGAAGCCTCCTGACTTCCTCAGCCTTAGTTTCTCTATATTAGAAGTAGTGTCATGAAGTAACAGTAGAGTTCATAAAGAGTTTAAAATCCACAAAATAAAAAGTCCTTCAGTAATGTCTTAATTCAACTCATATTGTTTCAGTCAACCTAAAAAGCTCTCAACATCAGTGGGAGTACAGCTGTACCCTAAGGCAGAGCACTGCAAAAGAAAGTGGACAAGATTGGGACCTGCTGCCAAATTGTTGGGAAGGGGAAAAATACATTTTGTGGCAAGCAGCAACACAGAGGAAAAAAACATGTCTGGCAGGAATTTGCAGGAACAGAGTTCATTGCTTTCCTTTCTTTCTTCCTCCTTTTGTAGCAGGGGAAAGATTCCTGCATTTGAGCTCAAGACTGGCATATTAAAAATATGTCCCTGGTGCGGAATTAAGTAAAATGTAAATAGTTGTGAGCAAGATAAAATGCAAGAACAAAATATGAGTGCAGGATGGAGGTTTTTTGCATATAAGGATAGGATAAATACATTGTCCTGGTTCAGCAAAGTTCTGTTCTAAGGCCTTGTCACACATGAAAAGAAAAGATGGATTTTCACCTGGTCAGTTTGTAGGGTATAATTTACAAGTAAAATCCTAGAGACAACCAGACAGCTGAAGTTTTGACATACTACTAAGTCAAGGGAAACCAACTGTAAAGGTAAACCTACATCTGCACACGAGTGATAACTAACATGTCTTCTCTAGGATGTTACTCCATGTGAATGAACTCTAGTGAACTTGCAACATATATGTGCATTGTTATGGGTACTGAAGTTAGTGATTTAATACCTGCGTGCTGCTTAAGATCTCTGTATTCAAACATAAACAGCAGCATTCAACAGCTCCTTTTAAATTTGCAACCAAAATGTCTAGGTATATAGTAGGCTAAAAAATATTGCTTGCCACACACTGATCTTATCCAAGACAGAATTCAGTATACATTAAAGCCATTAAAATACACAACAAAAATATTCACTATTTGACTAGCAAAAAAAGTGGGGGGCAGGAAGCACAAATATAAAATTGCTGCATGATGATGAACATGTGAACTCTTGTCAACTTACAATACTGAGGATTTTCTGAACCTGGAAATTCATTACTGACTTAAAACATAATGATGTTTACATAATTTAACTAATAAATTTGTAATTAATAGTTTATATTGCACAAAACATGACAATCTATGGTAGGCTTCAAGTTGGGGAACTTGAAGCCTATTCACTTAAAAAAGGAGAAAAGGAGTTAAAAAATATCTTTACTTAGTACTTCTGCCCCTAATCCCCCCAGCCAAAAAGACGTTGTATTTTTGCAAATCTCACTTTTCCCCCCAATTAAAAAACAAGTTTTCTCTATACCGTAGCTGAACCAGGGAAAACTGAGGGTGTCCAGGACATGTGAAAGTTAGGTGCTACTTATCATGCTAACAAGTAAAAAAGTGTTCGTGCAGAAGTGTCATGTTGAAGATGATGACATCCTTTTGAGACCAATAAATTACCATGAAATATTTTCCCCTCCATTACTATATTTCTGCCTCCATCTGTAATAAAATTCTCACAGCTTACTACAAATATAGATTAAACAGAGGGCATGGCATTGTGTCCAGAAGGCCATAAGAACTGTGGCTGCTTGTAGCACTTCTGCAGGTTGCAGGACTGAATCTTTAGTTTTTAATAAGACAAACCCCACATTTTTCCTCTGCATCCAGAGAGGAGTAGATTGGAAAGGGATGTGTGAAATGGAGTCACCAAAAGTGAAAGAATAACGATATCGTATTGCTCTCACATTGCTTTGCTCCAAATGTGTGTGAATTCCTCCCAAAAGTTAAAGATGGGGAGAGGGAAATCATGGTAACATGACTCCACTACCACAAACAAACCCAGTCTTCACTTAAATCCACCAGATGTTTCTGCTAAAATCATCAGCAAGTAAATAGTTAATACTGACATTCAAGACCTAATTTTGAATAAGCAATTTAAGATGCAAAGATGTAGATGAAAAATCCTGCATTGTATTTCTGTATGCAGTGACTATGAATGTGTGCTGAAATCCTGTGATTGTGAAAGCAAATATTTACTTAGCTCTCAAGAAATCCACCTAAGAATGCTCAGAAAATTGCTTTTCATGTTAAATTATTGTACTTGAGTGTACAAAAATCAGAGAGCATTGCAACAGTAATTTGGGGGTTTTGTTTTTTGGGATTTTTTTTGGCTTGTAAGTAAACTTTTCTCCTCTACAAATTTGGCCCATAACTTGTCACTGCTGGTGTCCAAGTTAACGCCTTCTTTGAGAAAAGCCTCTCAAAGCTACTGTCACAGCCTGTCTGCAAATGCAAAATGGATTAACATGAGTTAGTTCACATCTGCAGAAAGTCATACAGGCAGCCACAAGGGCTATGAATTTATACTTCATAACCATGGCTAAATCCTCAGAAACTTGAATGGATGACTAAAAAAATCACAAGTATGGAGAACCACAACTAGTGCCTTACCATAATTTGGCTGCAGCAGTAGATCAATGTATAATACCTGCCATTGAAATATTATGACGCACAGATCATGGCTCCCAACAGTGAGCACGCAACAAAGGAACTCCCCAGCTGAACTAGCAAGTATCAGCTGTTGTTAAATATTCTCCAGGCACAAATAAAGAGACAAGGCCACTCTGAGCCTTTTGGATAGGGCAAGATATAATTCTAACAGATAAATCAAATAAATAAAGAAAAGGCTAAATAAAGGCAAAGTTTTGATATGAGAAGTTTGGAAGGCAGGATGACATGAAATAAACTATCTTCAGCTAAAATGTATTCAACTCTGAAATAATTTAGATAATTTCTGATTCCTCTAAGTGTAAGCGTAGTCTCAAGCAACTGCAGCATTTCATAAAGCCAAAGACAGTGGACACTAAATGCTGGAGTAGAGACTGTTTCAAAAAGAAAATAAAACATGCACACAGCATGCACTCCGCACTCGAACACTGTTTATCAGATTGTAGCAGCACTGCGGCATCCAGTAGTGTGGATGTGCTGTTTTGTTCACATTTTAATGTACCATCTTGCAGTAGATTCCCGCACAGCAGAGTAAATACAATCTCTATATATAGCTTCTGTGGGTGTCAGGGGTTATTTCTGACCATTTTCATTATTCTTCATTGCCAATTTAAAAAGGTTAAAAAAATAATTAATTAAAACCCCTTAACAATCGTCAAAATGATTTAACCTGATTTTTATAATTATTTCCAGAACCTTTTCATTATGCAAGTTCAAGCTTTTCCTTTTATAAAGTTATCCTTGATACAAGTCAAGCAAACCAGACACAGCTAAGCCTTCTCCCTCCCCTCCTTTGTTATCAACGCAGGCATGAATAACATTCAGAATGTTTAGCCCCAAGAACAGTTTAATAATAATGCTGCATCTTGCTTTCTACGGAAGAAGCTAAAAAAGAAACTAAAAGGCTTAATAGGTACAAATATTGTGCTTCAACTGCAATAAATAAATAATGCTGAACTGGAGAAATGTAGTGATAGCAACACTCTGAATGATGTGGGTTCTGGTAACCCTCAAGCTAAAGCCGATTAGGTTTTGTTACATAGGTCCTTTGTGTATTTTTGTGCTACTATACGAGTTAAATTGACCTCTGCAGGCATATGTGTTGCTTTTATTGTTTAATGGCTTCACATTTTAAGCCTAACTTGAACCAGAAAAAAAAAAGCAACAACCTCAATCTTGCCTATTTGCTAAGACTATCTGCAAAAAAGGAGTACCTGAACATAGTATGGCATGAGCTGAAATCCAGAGAACTCTGATCAATTCATGGAAAGGCAGAAGGAAACTTGCAATGCTTTATGGCAGGACTGGGCTCAAGAATTGAATCAGATTTGTTGATAGCTGTGTATTAATCGGCAGAAGAGATATTTAGCTGCCATACTAGGTCAAACAGTCTGTCTCACCAAGCTGGTACGGGCTGGGTGTCTCAGAAATACCCTCCCAACATCTCACACTTGTGTGTTTATGCCCTAAAGCTTGAGACAAATTACCTACACACACCTGGCATGCTATAAATATCACTACATTCAGAACGATCTAGTTCTCCTTTAAACTGAGCCAAAGCATTTGATTCAATTACTTCCCAGTGGCAAGGACTCCTGTAGTCTGACCACAATCAGCAGCTTTTCCAAAATGTTATCTGGTCTAGACTTACCATTAATTTAGTCAATGAACTCTTTATCCTTGTCTTGGGAAACAACTGTGAAAGGAGCCTAAGCAGTGCCAAAGCAGTCTATGCTCTCCATAGTTCAAAATATTCCAGTCAAACATCTGAAAGTAAACACCAGCCATATCACATTTATAAAGCTTCTAGAGCATGACACCTCCAGAGCAAGCTAACCATTTACATCTTCCTTGGTTGGAATAAAGATATTATTAGAGCTACATTGGAAAGACAGTAGTAAAGAACAGAAGAGTTAAAAAGCCAGGTGGAGAAAGTTGGTTAAAAAAAATCATGCTAAACACCTTTATTTTCTCAGTTAGAATGGCTTGATCTTAGGGAAACCTCATTAAGTAGCTGAAGGGAAGTTTTAGGCAAGTTCTAAATATGTATTTTTCTCTGGAGCTTCAAGGAAGCAGAATTAGTCAACTTGGCTACAGGCCATAAGACATAATTACTTATGTGAAATCTGTTTAAGAATGTAACTATAATTGCTAATGTAAGAGCCTAGCACCACAAATATGAAGGGATTCTGTGGACTAGCAGCCCAGACACAGAGAAAGCTGAAGATCATTCCCAAAGGAACAAACATCTTTCTAAGGAGAATTTCTGAAAAGAAAGTCTAATTAATGGGATACAATAGGAAAGTGCAATCAGACACTGATAAGGAAGGAGGGCAGGAGGATACGTTCTGAAAACATGGTCGTACCTCAAAAGTTTGTTGGCACCAAGCAGAAGAAAAGGGTGAACAATCTATTTCCACAGTAATTGCAAAACTCTTCTCAAAAGGTTTAGTGGACAGTGGAAAACTTGGTTTCACTAGAGACATGGAAAAGCCTGCACATGTAACCACTGAGAAACTTCAGACACTGCAGAGCAATAACAAACCTTCAAGATATTAAAGTAAAAGAATGGTGTATTAAGTGATGTGGTAAATGCAATTTGTCATTTAGCACTGTGAATCTATGGATTTTAATGACAGGGTCTCATTTACATTTAACAATCAGTGTACTAGAACATTTCTTGGAAACTGGGGATATTTTCCCATCTCAGTAGGAATATATAGAAATTTCTTTTCGACTAACAATGGAATGAAAGAGTTCTGCTCAGAAATCCTAGTCCCTTACATTCTCTCTAGAGCTGGATGAATATCATATAGTGAACTGAAGTCCAGATAAGAATTCACTCCCTACAAATGAGACATTTCAATAATTATGTATTTACCTGTATTTTTCCACCTGAATAATATTTTTAAGCCAATTTATACTGTATTACTTAATGATCATTTATATTACACACATGCTTTGAAAACATTAACATAAGAATAATGACACATTTAGGGTGGGATTTTTTTAAGCACTCAGTGGGAGTAGTGCTCTTAAATTACCTGAAGCACTTCTGAAAATGCCACCCCTTATCTCAATGAACTCTGTAAATTTGAAAGACCAAGAAACACAGAGAGGAATCACTTTGCCAGCCACTGCTGTGTAACCATCTCCTAGCAAATAGCAGCAAATGTTTCATATCATACAGCAACTCTGCCATTGCAGAACAGAAAAAATCAAGAATTTCAAATACAGTTGGAACTATTCAGGAGCATCTGAGGAGTCATTTTGTTAATCCCAGTCAAATTTGGCCCAGATATTAGGAAAAACATGCAACATTGCATGTACACTGGTAGAGCTTCAAAGATGTTACAGCAGTGAAGGTTTTAAGAAAGACAGAGCTTAGACAGGCACACTATTGTGCCCAATTCCAGATAACTCTACAGCTTCCAAAGTTGCTACCAACAGAAATGATGTACTCGTGGCCACCAGTGAAAAGCAGTATCTCCAAGTTTTGCCAGCAGACAAACACTTAGGTTTCATCTACACAGGAACGTGCAGTGGATTAGCTGAAATACATTAAGGCCTGCCGTGGCCTTCGCAGCTGAATTAAGACCACCTTAATTATGAATGAGAACGTTCAGTTAGCTTTAATGTGGTTTATCCAATTCACTGTAAATTCACATTTTCTGTTATTCCCATTAACTTTCCTGAGCTTCTCTGTGACGACAAATCCTTAGGCTTGACAACAGGGACCGCAGTTGTGTCTTATTTCCCTGAGGTTCTCTGGAAATTCTCCCACAACTGTTCTCCCACCAGTCCAGTAACACCAGTGTTAGCAAGGATGGACACACTGGTACAGATTCTCCATGGGCAATTCCAGCCACCACATTACCTAGAAGTTAGATAGCTTCCAGTATTTGCATTAGCTTGTTTACAGCTAGCTTAGGCATCCTTACACAATGTTGCAGTCTGCAGTGTAGACATTTGGGGTGTGCAAAATGGGCTGTATTTTATTCAAATTTGGCCCAAATTGGGGACAGTGATTTGATTTGTTGATTTGGATCACTGTCCCGATTCGATTCGGCTGAATCCAAATCTAAAGATTTGATGCAAATTTGGAGAATCAGCAATTCGGCCATAGACACAGCTTTAAATGTTTTTCTACATACCTCCAGGTACCAGGCATGGCTCGCAGACGCTGCGATGGTGAGGCAGATACAGCATCCCACAGGAGCACGGGGGAGCCTCCCCACATGCTTTGCAGCAAACCCAGAAGTGAACTGAAAATACTTCCGGTCCACTTCCGGGTCCACCGCTGAGCATGCGGGGGACCCCTGCCCCGTGCCCTCTCAGCTGGGCAATCAGCTGCAGGGGAACCCTGGGTGCCACCCAGACCCAGGAGGCACCAGTAGCCAAGCCAGTGTTGGAAGGGAAATCCCTTGCGCGCTCCCCGGCAGAGAACCAGAAGTGCTTCTGGTCTACTTCTGTGACCACTGCCGAGCACGCTGGGAACCCCCCTGCGCATCTGTGGGTCACTGCATCCTCCCCAGCATCTCTGCATTCACGAGCCGCCTGGTACCTTGAGGTACGTAGAAAAAACATTTAAAGCTGTCTATGGCTAAATCATCGAATCTTTCCGAATCTCTCCAAATTGATTCAGACAGATCCAATTCGATTCAGACAGATTAAAGGGTCTCCTGATTAGATTCAGATTTAGAGATTTGGCTGCCGAATCTCCGCCAAACCGAAGCTTCGCACATCCCTAGGAGACATACCCTTAGCACAAATGCAAAGATTGTAAGACGGAGGAAGCAAGATCCACAAACAATATGGATGGACAGAGGGCAAACTTCTCTGCCAGGATGTCCTGGCACTGTGCTTATTCATTCTTGGATGAACACTTCTGCTCTTGCAGTAATGGACCACACAACCAGGGTGCTGACTTAAGCAGATCAGAAAATGAACTCTCACACACTCAAAAAAAGCTGCTAGCTTTGCTTTCACTTGCAACCAAATATTGTATGCCTAGGGACAAAGGATATGTACAACATTCAAATAGTTTGGTGCCTGGCTGCCCTCACAAGCTATTTCTAACTCTTAATTAAAATTCCTATTCGCTTTATAGTTCCTATCAAAATAGTGTATCATTTCCTTACATCCTCATTACATTCCTAAGTGTCATGTTCTTGGACACATTTAAGATACACTTGGTGAATCTCTCAAGAGAACACATTTAAGTTAGAAAAACTTAGGACTTCTATTAGTCTCCCTGAGAACATATGGTTCATTCTACCTATGTAATTCTTAAATTGATTTTTATTTTTAATGTAAAGCCACCAACAATCAGCTCAGGAGAAACACATAATATATAATACATATATAATAGTATATAAGTATCTACATATGGCATGATATTGACATAAATGCAACATTTGGGTTGAAAATACATAAATAAATAAATAAACCCCGCATGAAGACATAATGTAAGGCATTTGCTATAGATAAAAATGACCAACATCTGCCTTGAGACATAATAAAAACATGATTAAACTTTATTAATTCTCACATTGCTAAACTAAAAACCCAGTATTTAGAATATGAGAAATAAAAACAAAAAAAAAATTAGCTTGCAGTTTTACTGAATTCTTAAAACGACTACAAAGGAAACTAACATCAGACTCAGCACCTTCATGATTCTCAATGATTGTATAGTCCAGGGGTGGGCAAAATACGGCCCACGGGCCAGATCTGGCCCGTGAGGCCATTCTATCTGGCCTGTGAGGCCCCTAAAAAAATTGAGAAAATTAATATTTATCTGCCCTTGGTTTCTGTCAAAAATGACAGGAACCAAGGGCAGTAGGACCCAGGGGAAGCCCGGCAGGCTCCCACAACAGCAGGGCCCACCAGCCGGAAGCCCCAGTAGGGCCTTCTGGGCTGGGAGCACATGGCTGCACCAGTGGCACCAGAACCTCAGGTATGGGGAAAGGGGGAAGTGGGGGGAGAAGGGCAGGGGAGGTCCCCGGGCACGGAAGGAGCCCGGGGAAAATTGGTCCGGGGAAAAGCTGAGCGCGGGCAGGGGGAAAGCGGCCCCTTGCCCGCCCTGTGGCCAGCACCCTGTGCTGCAGCCGCTCGTAGCCCATATGGGGCTGCCTGTGCCTGCTCTGGACAGCCCTGCAGGCTGCGAGCCGCTGCAGCAGGGAGTACCGGCCACGAGGTGGTCGAGGGGATGCTTTTCCCCGCGCTCAGCTTTTCCCCGGGCTCCTTCCCAGTACAGAGGAAAGCGGCCCCTCCCCCGCCCCATGGCTGGCGCCCAACGCTGCAACTGCTCGCAGCTCGCACGGGGCTGTCCAGAGCAGGCACAGGCAGCTCCACCTGGGCTGCGAGCGGCTACAGTGTGCGGCACCGGGCACGGGGCAGGTGAGGGGCCACTTTTCCCCCTCCCTGCGCTCAGCACCACCTTGTAACCCAGCCGCACTGCCAGCCTGGGCCCCACGCTGCAGGAGGGCAGCAGCATCCAACACTGCCCGGCGCGGCAAGTGAGGGGTGCTGCAGCTCTGCTGCCAACAGGCAAGCCTGAAGCCAGCTTGAAGCCCAGGCTGGCAGCAGGGTTGGGTTACAAGCTGGTGCTGAGCATGGGGAAAAATGGCCCCTCACTTGCCCCATGGCCAGCGCCCCATGCTGTAGCCGCCTGCAGCCCGCGTGGGGCTGCCTGTGCCTGCTTCAGACAGCTCTGCGTGGGCTGCGAGTGCCTGCAGCAGGGAGCACCAGCCACAGGGCAGGCAAAGGGCCGCTTTTCCCTATGGTCAGCACCAGCTTCTTCCCTGCCGGCAAGCAGGGGGTTGGGGCTGTGCGCGGGGAACCAGCCAGAGCGCAGGGCCCACACTGGTGTCCCAGGGTCAGTGCCAGCAGGGCCCAGAGCAGGGTGGCAGGAGTGTGGGGTCCCAGCCAGCAGGGGCTCTATGGAGCCAGGCGAGCTCCCCCCTCTCCCTGCTGGTGCAGCCCAGCCCAGCTCCACAAACCCCTGCCAGCCTGTGCCCCACCAGTGCTGGCCCTGGGACATTGGTCCCAAGATGGTGACCTGGGGGCGGCACACCTGTCAAGAGGCAGGGCTACCCATGCAGTCCTCGACAGCCTGCCAAAACTGGGTAAGCGGCCCTCCACCCGAAATTATTGCCCGCCCCTGGTATTGTCAAACAGTCACTAAGCCCTTTTGTTTTTACAAAACAATGTATAGAGAAGCAGCATGCTCTGTGGTACAATGCCCAGGTAAGGTCTAAAACAGGGGTAGGCAACCCCTGGTACAGTCTGAGCATGGCATGCAAAGGCATTTTGCTTGGCATGCACACCTCAGGATGGACAGTGGGGAAGGCCTGGGGCTGTGCTGTCACAACAAGGATCGGGCCCCTCAGGGGCGCTGCACCATCTGCCCCTGGCACGCCAACATCTTACAAGTCAAGGTTACAGGTGTTTTCGGCACTCTGCCCAAAAACCTTGCAGACCCCAGTCAAGACATAATAACTAGTAATCTAAAGTCAGGCAGAAAGCAGAGTAGGGTAGGGTCCCAGATGAAGTCGGCTGTTGCCTACGGAAGTTTATGTCTTTCTTAACAAATTAGTCTTTAAAGCGTCACACCCAGGCCTGCCTTCTACCATGTAAGGTCCAGTGCACATACACATCAATTACACTGATTATCAAATAACTGGGTTCAAAGAAATTTATTAATAGAAGAGGTTACACCAGTTTGATTAAAAAAACTGGTATTGGTTAAATCAGTGCAAATTTTGTGTATGGAGGAATAAACCAAAACAGCTTGTCATAAATGAATAAAGCATCATTTGATTCAGCATCCTTCAATTCACCATGTCTGTCTCCCAGTTGACAAAACATCCATTGGTGAGAATCAGCAAAGTTTTTATTGGAATTTGAGTTGAGTTTTAACTGCTGGTGCAATTTTAAAAACATCTACAACAAAGCAAAATTTTAGCTACTAAAAGCTAAACATTAAACCATCACAGAAGCAAAACACTTAAAATCAATAGGAACAAAAAGCATTTTTTTAAACGATCAAACATGCACTGTATTCCAGGACTGAAAATACTGAAAAGCCTCTAGCTCATTTAATTACATTATTAAATAACCTGAATACGTGTTTCCCATCCTGATGAGATTCTGCCTGCAATCCAAAAGCAACTTAACCAGTCAGCCACTGAAATTCTTACCACCTCCCTTATACATTCCAACCACCAGAATACAAAGTTAGCATGCCATTAGGAATAGTGTAACAGCACAGCTAAAAACAGACCTGATATTTCTCCCAAAACAAAGCCTTTTATGATGGGATCCTACAGACATACACGTTCATTGTCCTGCTTTAAGGACCTGTGAAGTATCCAAAATATATCATCCTCCGCCCCCACCAAGCAATCCCAGCCAATTCCAGTTAATTGCCATTCAAAATCCATGTGTAAATGATTGTCCCCTGTGTAAATGATTGTCCCATTTGTTTTGATGAGTTAAAGCCCAGTATAATCAGTTTTTACACTAATTGCCAAAGTGTACAGATCAAATGGCTTTAAGAGAAGATCTGTGTATTTTGTGAAATAAAGCAGTTTGTAGTGGGATATAGCAGAGACCTTGAAAAGAATGGCCTTAGTATACACGCCCAAGCCCTTGTGTGAGAAATTATTTTAGTCATACCCACGGTTTGTACATAAATCAGACCAAAAATGTATGTTTCCACATGAACTTGACTTGTACATTAATCTTAGATTTCCATCTTTCTTTAGTCATTACACTTCTATTCCAACTGTATTAAGCAGAGCTGAAATCAAAAAAGCAGAATATCACAAAATGAAGCACAGGCAGTAATAATATAATAAGCACAAAATTGGTATTGTAGGTTGAAGAATTCTTTTTATTGCTTACAGAATTTAAATTAGTCCAACTTCAGGTAAAATTATCTGCCTGTCCTTTTCTTTTCCATGTTTTCCTCCATGCAGCAAGGACGTTCTGCCACATAACTTAAGAAAAGTCCACACGATTATAAGGAAAAAATACTTAGTGTTCTGTTTCCACCATACGCCATATCCTTCACAAGCTATTAAGTACTATGGGCACTGGATTCAAAAGTAGCAAGACTCAATACTCCTAACCTCTTGCAATAGCAACTTTTCCCTGGAAGAACTTCATATTTATTTTTCTAACAGTATTTTTGGATGTTTTCCCCAATAATTCTATATTTTGGGGCAATATCAAAACATAGTTTTCTTCCTTGTTGTAACACCTATGGTGTAATATGTCTGTCAGGAACTTCCTGGACCACAGCCTTACAAGGCTAGAGGAAAATCTGAGCTTCCATCAGGTGGTAGGCTGTGGTACTACTAATGCACATCATTTTATTCTTGTATAGGTTGTAGCCATGTTGATCTAAGGACATAGGCAGACAAGGTTCTTCAGGTAAATCTGATATCTTTTATTATACCAACTCAAATAGTTGGAAAAATTCTTTTCTCCAAGCTTTCGGGTATAAGTACCCTTTGTCAGGCTGAGGAAGCAAGTGTTTCATTCCTCTTTCCCCATCCCCCTACCTGTCTCTCATCCACTGACTACCTCAATTTACATTTTCATTGACTGGCTCCCTCACATGCATACCAGCCTCTGGTTTCTTTATTATTCCATCCAGGTAGAGCACAGACCATCTGCAGATGCTTCCTTAGCCTGATGAAGGGCATTTGTACCCAAAAACTTGCAAAGAAATTTTTTTTCAACTATCTGAGTTGGTCTAATAAAATATATTGTATTTACCCAAAGAACCTTGTCATTTTATTCTTCTAATTCTGCCATTTGGAAGTTAAAGGCGTCATGCTTCAAAGTATTAATTTTATTTAAAACGATAAAACTTTTATGTACGTATTTATCGATAATGCCTATCCATTGACAATCCAGGAATAAAGTCTTCACATCCTTATCATTGTTATAATTAAGGCCTGTTGTTTAAACCTATACTGTTTAGTTTCAATCTGTGGAGGAGCACAGAAAGCTTTAAATCAAATATCATCTTCCATCTGAATCAAATAAGAATCCTATTTTCCAGTATACTAAGATGCCCAGTAATTTTGTGCAGTCAGAAGCCCAATATACCATCAAAATTAATGTAATTTTTTTTTTAATTGGAGGGTTTTTAAACGTCAGCAAGAGTCTAATAGTGGGTTTCCTAACTTTACAAAGAAAAATCTTAGATAGATCTAATGTAAATTTTTAAAAATAATGAAAGGCAAGGCTCATCAGTTTCTCTTATCTTATTCTGTGTGTAAACTGGGACGGGAGGGGCGGTGGGGGGAGGAAGGTATCAAAATCTTCTAGCTAACCAACCTAAAAAATTAATTCCCACCTGGAGTATTTTTTAAAGGAGAGATAGAGAGTTAACCTTAAATTGTATCTATTGCATAGATACTTAGTAAAGGTGCACCAATACATTGGTCTGATATCGGATCAACACTGATATAAAGAAAATTGGCTTTATCAGAAATCAGCTCGATATGGCTGATAATTTGGCCAATAAATGCACATGTGTGCACACAGCCGCAGTGCAGCATGCAGGCAGTGTGGAGCACAGCCCGGCAGCTTGGAGAGCTGTGTACAGCTGGTAAGTCCATTGTGGTGGAAGGGGAGGGAGGAGGTAAAGGCCATGGGTGGGAGCAGATCAACACCATCTACAGTGAGAGAGGGTGTGGGGCAGAGGCTGGGGTGGGTGCTGCTCAGCTGGGACAGGGCAGGGTGTGGGATGGAGCCACGACTTGTCCAGGAGGCACTGGGCACCCCAAATTTTTCCATAGCCCCCCAATAGCCACCCCTCCCAGCATTGCCACTGCCTGTCCTGAGCTCAGCCCCCGCAAAGAAGAGCCTGGCGCAGCCCCAGCCCACAGCTCCAGCCCATCCACCCCACCCCACACAGATCTGGAGACACACGCCCCATCCCTGCCCTCCTCGGGTGCACACAGTGGTAGAAGCCACTGCCCTCCCCCGCCGATGAGCTGTGGCTCCATCCTGCGCGCCTGCCCCACCCAGCTAAACAGTGTCTATCCCTGCACCTGTCCCACTCCTTCCCTCACCATGGGGGGCGTTGATCTGCTCCCCCATACCCCTTCCTTCCCTCATACCCTTCCACCACAACAGACTTACCAGCTGGACACAGCTGTATTGGAAATCAAATCGGTATCAGCCAATATGCCTCATTAAAAATGAGCTATCGGTATCGGCCCCCAAAATCTCTATCGGTGCACCCCTAATACTTAGCTTGCCATCTTTTTAACTTTATTGTGTCCTTATAGCCTAAGACCTGGTTAAAGCCACCTACTTTCAGAAGGTCCAACCGTTCTGGGTTCAGCTGGATTAGCACTAGTATTGGAACTAGCAGTTCTTTTTCGCAGGGAAATAAGTGGCAGCAATGCACATTTCTATTTCATATTCTCTTTGGGGCCTTTCCTTGAACGGAGAAGACATTCACCAGACAACTAGCTCTTGGCATTAAGTAAAAGGTATTAGCTTGTTTCTTAAATGAAAACATGTAGTTCTAGATGGTGTGTTAAAAATGTCTGCCCAACCCAATCAAATGCCTTTTTTTCAACCAAGAAATAAAGCAAGTTCCTGTTTCTTTGACTTCGCTGAATCAGATGCAATTCAATATATTTTATAGATTATATAAAGATTGCCTTCTGGTAATCAAGCCTAACTAATATTCATGTATCATTTGTTTGATTAGTCTCTCTTGTTATTACTTTAGCATAAATTTTAATACCTATTGTACAATGAAAAGAGAAATGAACATGAAGGATCCATAATTATCCAAGGGATAATTCTTCTATGCACCAGGGTATTGGTAACATGCTACATGGTTTCCAGGTCTCTATCCATATTTGTATTTCAGAAAGATTCTATACAGTTAGTAAGTTCATTCTTACCTAAGAGTTTAAAAAATTTAGCTGTATGGACCTCTCTCTGCCTAAAACTGTTTATAACCTTCTTCAACACCTGCCTGAGATACCACCACCTCTAATGTACGAGCACTGCATATTCTTATATACCCAATCATTTTAAGTATTGTTGCACCTACACTTAAAAAAAATTGCATATTGAGGCATACAAGAGGGCTCCCTGCATGTCTTTTATAAAATGCATGCTTTTAATAAAATACAAATCACATATGCAATTAAAGCATTGCACAAACCAGCCACAAAGATCTTCCATATTAAGTGAAGCCTCTGAATATACTGCCATGTGGAGAGCCACTCCCTGATGCCAGGAAAAGTGCAGCATTGGGAACCATTCCCAGATGCCACACTTCCCATGGCACCTTTTAAAAGTGTCAGTGCACAGAGAGCCCAAGATCATGGAGCAGCTCCCTGCATGCTGAGAGCTCCTCTGAGCTCCAATTTCAGGCAACCCACGTGCCAGAAAGATAAAAGGGTGGTGTGGGAAGTGCAGCATGAGCAACTGGTCCCAAAGCCACTCTTCCTGTGGTGCCCTCTGAAGGTCCTGGGAGGTGGGGAGCAGACACAAAAGGGGACCAACACACACAATGGGATCTAGCAAATTCTATCCTGCATCCTAAAAATCAAATGGCCTGCCATGCGCACCTGGTATGGCAGGATGCAGAATCCTGGGATCCAGAACAATATCCCATCATGCAATCATACTGACATCTGCTAGTGACTTCATAGATATATTTAAGTTCAACCACAAGTGATTGCACTAAATGCAGGAATCACTGGTAAAGCCCTAGGGCAGGGGCGGGGAATTATTTTGGGCAGAGGGCCACTTACCCAGTTTTGGCAGGCTGTCAAAAGCCACATGGGTAGCTCCGCCCCTTGGCAGGAGCCCCACCCCTTGACAGGTGTCCCGCCTCCTGGTCACCATCTTGGGACCAATGTCCCAGGGCCAGCACCGGTGGGGCCCAGAGCAGGGTGCAGGCTAGCAGGGGTCTGTGGAGCCAGGCTGGGCTGCACCAGCAGGGAGAGTGGGGG
>NW_005842583.1:337807-346317 GCF_000455745.1 Alligator sinensis
AGAGAGTGCCGGCCATGGGGCAGGCGAGGGGCCACTTTTCTCTGCGCAGGGAAGGTTCCCGGGGAAAAGCTGAGCGCCCGGGGGGGGAGGGGGGGGAGAGGGGCTTCTCCCATGCCTTGTGTCCCATGCTGCAAGAACTCACAGCCCACATGGGGCTGTCCGGAGTGGGCACAGGCAGCCCCACGCGGGCTGCAAGCAGCTTCAGTGCAGGGCACCAGGCATGGGGTGGGGAGGGTCTGCTTCCCTCCACCACGCTCCTTCGCTGCCCGGGGTCCCCCCCTCCCCCACTTACTTGTGCTTCCTGCGCTGGGGCAGCCACATGCTCCCAGCCCTGGGGTACAGGGCCAGGCAGTCCCCACTGCTGCTGGAGCCCGCCGGGCTTCCCCTGGGTCCTACTGCCCTTGGTTCCTGCATTTTTGACAGGAACCAGAGGAAGAGAAATATTACTTTTCTACATTTTTTAGGGGCCCTGTGGGCTGGATAAAATGGCCTTGCGGGCCAGATCCAGCCCACGGGCCATATTTTGCCCACCCCTGCCCTAGGGTCTGGAGTTCAGATCAGCAATCATAATAGTCCCTTCTGGCCTTAAAATATCCAAAACTAGGATTTCTTTACATGTCCTTCACTTCAGTGCTGCCAATTCTTTCAATTTTACCACATCCCATGACTTTTTTCATGAGTTCATGAGGCAAGAATTTCTTAGGGTGATATTTTATTGGACCAATTATCTAATTGTGATAAAGTTAGACAAGCTTTTGAATACAGGACATTCCAATAAAAGATTCCCCATGACATCCTTGCCTCTTGCATGATTTCTGCACCACCCCAGCTACAACATCACTCTTACACTACTCATGTTTTCTAAAAGCTCCAGTTCCTAGGGGAACATGGTTCAGGGAGAATCTCAGTTTTCTGTTTAGATTATTTTGTTTTGTTTCTTCTTCTTCTTTTTTTTTCCCCCGTTTCTAGCCTTTGTGATTGTGAAGGAATTCTTGAAATATGACCCAAGCATTCCCTGAGAACTTGAAAGCAAAAGGTAAATAAAAATATTCAATATTAATTTTTTATCCTTTTATTTAGCTCAGTCTCAGTGCCTTCCTCATCTGTATATTTTGTGCAGTGGCCACACAGAGGGGCATGGGCTGATGTACTTAATCTTGCCAATACCAACTCTATATTTCGTATCTAGATGCTTACAGCCTACAAGCACCGAGTCCTGTTCTGGAAAAAGGACGTTGACTAGGTTAAGTAAAATATAGTCTCTCTCTCTCTTTATCTGCAGGATGTAGTTCTCCTCATATCTCCTAACAATATTTCAATACTTTTTCTCACTGCATTTTTTTAATCACTGTCTAGCGTTAGTTCTGGGATCCAATTAAAGTCCCCTCTCTCATGGATGTGAGTGGCTGTCTAACATGAGTATTACTGATTTTTTCCCCATTGAGTTCATAAAGTAATAATGGTAGTTTCTCACTAATTTATAATTTCTAAGGTAAGTAATGCATCTACTGTTAAAAATATTGGATAAAATCTACATTATTTGAGTTTTACACAAATGTGGCTGCAACTTAAACCTGTATAAAAATTGATGTATTCCAATGGTCAATCCAGCCCTATTTTTAATGGGCAAGATTTACTCTGCTAAGCATGGCAAATGTCACTTCCTCTGCCCTCCATTCTTCTTAGAGAGTATAGAGGGTCCATGTCCAGCAGCTGACTCTTCTTCAGAAAGATCAGTTTCCCATATGATTTCAATACCTAGATGTATTTTTTAAAGTAATTCAGCACCTCTTTCTCATTGTCACACCCTTTACTCGGTTAAGTCCATTAACAATCCAAGAGGCTATAATTGTGTAAGTACTGATCATCTCCATTATGAGGTAGAATTAGGAGAAAGCTATTAGAACCAGAATTTGCTTTCTTGCCTCTAATTCTCTAAAATGAACTCAGATACCAGGGGTGGGGAAGGAACTTTTAAGAAATAAAGTATATTTTTTCCAGTGGAGAAGGCAAGAAGACAGGCTGCGGGAGGCAGAGACAAGCTCATGTGGGGAAAGAGTAGCATATAGATACTTCAGATGATCACAATGAGCAAGACAAAATGACATTTTCCCTGCCCTTCAGGGTAAGTAAATTTGTGTCTTGTCCCTAATTTTGTTCTCTTTTCTTCTCCTTAGTTTATATCTCCTTCCCTCACCTTCATCTACCCTTCAGAACTTTGCAAGACATATAAGGTGAAGATAGAACAGCACTTCAAAGGAAACCTTCCCAGGAACACCCCATCTGAATGTTACAGAAAGTACTTTTGGTGGTGCTTTTGTCTCTGAGACGAAGCTGAACTGCCTTCCCTGGTTATTTTGGGAGCCATTGCTGAAAAAGTCTCCATCTTTACAATATGGAACTGGTCCTGACCATCTGTGGTTATTAAACAAGTCTTGGCAATCTTTTACAGGGACACAGATCCTATGGTTAAAGTCCTTGACAATTATTTTTATACTAAGCTGGACAACCCCTTTATGAGACAAGGAACAAACATCTCCATTTTACAGACAGGAAAATAGAAGGATGTAGAGCTTTAAAGGAGGAAGTTCAAAAGCAGCCTTTTTTTTTTTTTTTTTTTTTAAGCATTTAGGTGTCTCATTGGAGATACACTGGTCCTGTTTTTCAGAATGCCTGAACACTTGCTCTCACTGACTTCAGCACAGCCACAAACCATAAGTAAAAGTACATCCAGGTGAGCTCGCAAAACTAGCAATGTCCCAGATCAGAGAAGACTGTACAAAATGTTGGCCTTTAAGGAATATACCTAAGGTCACACAGCGTGTGTGACTGAGATAGCTATGATTAGAACCCAGCTCTTCTGCATCACAGTCTTAAGTCACAGCTGAAGGACCATTCTCGTTTCATTCCTTTTGGCATATATATTCCTCAAGTTTTCCAGATGATTTTACTATTGTTGCAAGGGATACAAGCTTTCATTAAATAGGTTTACTCTACTTATCTACCACAAGTTCAGTACATAAACGATCCATGGACAGCACTCCCATAGAAAAGAGGCAACAGCAGGAATTATTCATAGTCCCAGTTCTTTTATCTCCCACTCACCTTTCAGTTGTGGTTCACAGACTTTCTGTAGTAATGAATGACATATTTCTGAACATTCTGATATTCTCATACAGGCTTTTTCATTTCAGTTTTTACATCTCACACCATACCTTAAGAGAGTCAAAGGATACAACACAGAAACAGCATGAAAAAGTTGAGGAACCAATGCTAACAACAAAGGAAATGCTTTTGTTTAAAATAAATGAAGAAATATGTTGCATAATTTAACAATAATTATAATACACCAACCACTTAGAGCACTTTTTATTTGCAAAGCACTTTACAAACTTTAACTAATTTTCACAACACCCATAGGCAGCAGGGATACAAGTATTAGGGGGCATTTATACACATGCTTTTTTTCCCATAACGCGCTAGAGATCCTCTGCTTAAGAGAAGACTCAATTAATCGAGTGTTCTCCATACATGAGCTGAGGCAAACTGCGTTGTACTGTGTGCAGTTGTATAAGTGGCAAAATGCGCGTCAGCATGCAGCGGTGGTGTGCTATTGAACTAAAGCACCTCTGAGGTATTTTAGTTCAAAAGCGTACCAGCGCCATTTTCTCAGTGCTGACCTGCGTTTTGCCGCTTATACAATTGTATGCATTATAGTGCCAGGTGCTTTTCAAAGCACCCGGCGCTGTGGCGCTTACATGTAGAAAAATACCCAGATGTTCCAGGTGATAGGTGGGTCAATAGTACAGAGAAGTTATGTAACCAGCAGCCCAAGGTCACAGAAGTCAGTGTTACAACTAGGATTGAAATTCATAAGTTTCTGGCTCCTGTGCTCAGACCACTAATTCTATAAACCTAATTTCAAACCAACTTTACATTTTCTCCCTGCTCTGCTTTTCCCCATGTTTTATCAAAAGGCCAATGCCCGTCTTGCTCCACCAATTACACCAGCCTTCAATGCCTACTTCTCTTGGGCTAAGTACATAGTCAAAAAGCCCGAGGTTGAATCAGTTCAATCTTCACAGGTTAGTCTGAGTTGCATAGACTGAACTGATACGCAAGTGAACAGACACTCGCTTTTGATTCTGGAAATACAGCCACATGGCTGCAGTGGGCCAGGCCAGAAGCTGGAGGGTACTATAGCATGCCACCCTGCTCAGCTGCAGCAGGCATCTTGGGCCAAAGCTAGCCTGCCCACCCTCTGAGGCTGGGGTTTGTGGAGAAGGTGCAAAGTACCTTGGGATGCTGGGGGATTGTGAGTTAACTTGAATGTGGAGGGGATCAAGGACAGCAGTTCAATAAACGAATTTAACCTAAATCAGTTAAATCTGATACTACATACATCCAGGTTTATCTTAAACTGGTTCTGGCCATTTTGAAAGTGGCTCATGTGCACTGAACTTTTGTTGTGTTAGATTGGAACCAATTTCTGATCACTTATACCAGTTTGTCTGTAATTTCTGTCCCTAGCCTTGGAGGCATTTCTCTTGTGATTCTCCAAGAAATTCCTACTGAGGTGGGTGATGGAGGGGTGGTAGAGCTCCCAGTCAAAAGGCACACAAAGCCATCACTTCACCTCTACTGAACTTTCACCCTTTGCTGTAGCATATGCTGAAAACTCCAAATTGGATAGTAATCTGTGATCACTGTCACTGACCAGTTACTCTCTATTATACATATGGAAGATAGAACTAACTTACATATATTTATAGAATTTTTCATATTTTTTGTACACTGTCATTATGTTTGTTACCCCAACCCAACCTGTTTGCTTGTTTCACCTAACCGCAATCATGTCTTTTGTATTACTGTTTTCTATTCTGATACTGGTTTTTATACTTCACTCATTACTGCAGTATTGGAGCACCTTCCAGCCTATATTCAACAATGCAGTTAATGTCCATCATGTGCTGCTTGTTCTTTCATGCTCTCCCTAGGGAGAAGTATGTGCAATAAAGTCTTTTGTCTGAGATTTTTATATAAGTATGTCTACTACACAGCACCTAGTGTTACAGAGCCATGTCTGTGTCTGACAATAATATAAACAATTAACATTAGCATAAACCTAACCTAATGCAACCTTGTACAGCAAAGACAAGGTTAAAAAAAGGTACCCTGCATTTGGAGCAGGTGGTAGGAAGCTTCAGTCCTTAGTTCCTGAGGAAATGTATTAATCCAGTCCTGGGCTCACCCAAGAAAATGCTCTCCCTGACACAGATGAACCTCATCATAGAACGTTCCTTTGTGCCAGAGGAAAGAAGTTACTAACAGAGTCTTTATTCTGGAGCTCTACGAGATCTTGCTGATATCCTGAGCCCAGATACCGTAAGCCTAGACTATGCCTACATAATACACAGCACTGAGTGAACATATCCCACGTGAACTCCATATGTGCTAGCTCCAGAACTGACCACAGTATAATCACATTAGTGCAGTGTAGCACCAAGGCAAATTTGATCTGCTAAGAAGTCTGTGTGTGTTGCCATGCTAAAGCAACTATACTAGGTCCATTTCCAAGACAGCACATGCAGAGCTAGCTCAGGTATCACTGTATGGCTCGGTCTTATACTGTCATAACATACTCCAAGCTCCTTGAAAGTAAAGGACCAAGACCACTTGGACTGATTTAATATTCTATAGGAAAGTCAATAAAGAGATGCTGGGGAGCCCTGTGGCATCAAAGACTAAGTTTCTTAAGTGTTACAACCCAGATGCACTGCATTGTTGTAGACCATCTGAAAGGCAATGAAGGCATGAATAAGTGAGATCACATCAGCATTCACCAGGATGGGACAGAGGCTCCTAGCCAACCGGAGATGATGACAAATGCTGCTTGGAGGTGTTGCTATGGAGAGCATTACATCAGTGAGGCATCCAACAGTACTCCGAATCAGACAGAATTAACCAGCTGTGGACATACTTTCAGCCATGCCAACCGGTGCCTCAGCTGGGAATTCTTTAGAACATTTTCTCCTGCCCACCAGCATAAACGCTTGCTTTTGCCTGGGTTCAACTTCAACCTCGGAGGCAGAGACTGGCATGTATAATATGCCCGGCACAAAGTGGTTCAATCTTGTTTGTGTCCTTAAGGTGCTACTATAATATAAATGTTTAATGAACAAACAGCATCAGCATCTTAAATAAAAGCAGCGAACTCCTAGCCCTGGAAATGTAGGATAAGGCCTCAGTCAGTTCCTAACAACAGCTGACCATACTTAAGTTACTGAACCAAGGGCAACCCTAGAATAAATGCATGATGCTACACTGGGATTAACCTGGCCCTTTGCTAAACAAAGCAAATGAAAATTGAGAGATATGTATGGTACGTGTAACACATGCACACGTGTACTCACACATTCAGAAAAAGAAAACCAAAATCTATCAGAAGAAATAGTAAAAAGACTTGTAGCAAGTGTTACTAGTCCTGATCAGCTGATACTGCTGATGAATAATGCTATTGAAACGGATAAGATCGCCCACCAACTATGATCACAGTCTTCCTGTGTCCAGAAGCCAAGATCCTTTTCAATTAATTACTAAAAATTAATTGTCAGATATCGTTTTCAGCCGGCAGTTATTCTCATATATATTCCATTCGCATGTACTCCCAACAGAACCTAACTGACTCAGCAACTGTTTCTCACTTCCATACATATCCATCCATAATATCTTAGACCTAATCCCACCACAAAGCTCCTAAGGCAAACTCTGGAGGCAACTGCCATTTAAATAAATTCTGTGTGGATCGCTCTACTGCTGTCCCTCAGGCATACAGTCCTATTCAACTCAATGAAACTATTTATAAAAGAGTATGGCCCAGAAAAGTCTGGTGCAAGAAATCAATCAAATCCTTTGCAACCATGGTCCCTTAAAGGTAAGATGTGGACATATATATATGAAGAAAAGAGGACCCCACCCACATATATTTCATTATACCGCACTGGACTATTCTGGATCTATTAAGATAGAAAGAAAGGTTTGCTTACATCTGCAGCATGGTTTCAGCTGATAGCAAGACTGTGAACTTTCCTTCAACTCGCATTAAACTGATACAACTTTTAATTAAAAAAGTAATTTTGAAAATTGCTTGTGCGGTGTGTAAGGTGGCGTACAGACAGCATCTCTGATCCCTGGAGTTCTAGAGCCTTGAGTTTAATAAACTGAATTTTCAAAAAGTAAACACAGCCTTGCATCAGCATGAACTTTCTATTTTAGACAAATATTTTCCAGCTATTTCTTTTTAGCCAGGAGACAGAATTCTCACTCCAGCCCTCTGCCACATCCACACCTTACCAGAAAGCTGGACCTTATGGCAGAAAAGGGGGTCTTTTTAGTAAAAGGCTGTCAAACTGTACTTATGCCCAGTACCAGCAAGAGAAGCCTTGTCCTTACCAGAATAACATACACAATCCATGTTACCTAAATGTTGTCCTGTACCCAGTATCATAACATTGACGCGATGTTCAAATCTAGCCATACAAAAGAAAGCTCACCGGGAAATTGGTCTCTCCCTGGTTTGCGTGCTTTGCGGGGAGGAACTTCCAGTGTCTTACTGCTACAAATTAAGGTTTCTATTACTTCATTTCTTGTATTCAGTAGGAAATAATTTAGTGGGGGCAGGGGGGGGGGGGGGGGGGGGGTGGCAACATATTTTGCTTCAGGTAGAAAACAAGCAAAAATAATTCCAGCTCAAAAAGGAAAAACTGCTGCTTTTGCTCCCGTTTGTTTTGCTTTGAAAATATTTTTATATAAACCTTCTTAAAGACCTGTTGTACATCAAGAGTGTAAAATGGATGTCTATCGAAGGAAGCATGTGGCTTCTTTGTCACTAATTTATCACAAACAATGCTCAAATAAGCATTTGGGGTAGACACCGTCTTATAGATAGGAGCCAAGTATTGGGAGTTTAGGACCCATAGGTTTAATTCATATCTACATTCTGGGCAAATCACTTAATGTTGATTAAATCTGATTGTGATTTGATTCTCTTAGCTATATACTAGGGTGGAGTGGGCTGTGGAGCTTATATAATTGATGCTTATGAAAACAAGTTCTTTGAAAACCTGCAATGAAATGTGCTGAACTGGAAATGCCATACATTTAATTACAAATTCATTGTTAATAATGATAAACAAAACATTTATAATTTTTATTTATCTCAGATTTTTTTAAGTTTTAAAATTTTAGTGCCATCAAAATGCTCAATTTTTAGCACAGGATTATGGAAATAAACATTTGAAGTACTCTGCTGAGCTGGGATATTAAATACAACCATAATGAGTGCTATGAAAACCCTGGAAGATCAGATTAGACAGAGTAGTAGTATTTTAACAGTTCCAGGCTGCAGACTGACCTGAAAGGAAGTTGTCTCTTTCAGGAACATGAGCATTTTAGTATGTCATGCTCTTTAACTATTTAAGCCAAAGGATACTTAAGTCAATTCACTCTTT
>NW_005842583.1:346348-350427 GCF_000455745.1 Alligator sinensis
AGTGTATCTTCCTCCCTTCCTTTCCATTTTTACGTGTGGCAGAAATATTGAGAGAACTGATGTCTGTGGGGTAAGGCTGTGCACAGCTTCGGGTGGTGATTCAATTCAGAGGAGATTCAGCCTGATTCGGTGGCCAAGTCTCTGAATCTGAATCGAATCAGGGGACCAATTTAAAGGTCCAAATCGATTTAAAGCTCTTCGAAGCTTCGGCAAAGATTCAAAGAGTTTTGATGATTCAGGCAGTCCCTGGTGGCTGCAGCAGGGAGCTGCAGCCACACCGAGTTGGTAAGGGGGGGCAGGCACTGCCATGCTGAATCGAATTGGGACAATGATTCAAATCACCAAATTGAATCACTGTCCCCCGAATCGGACGAATCCAAAACGAATACTAGCCGCTTCGCACAAGCCTACTGTGCAGTGCTTTGTGTAGTAAATGTTACTGTGTACTGTGCTGCATGCTGTCAAAAAGGGTGCAATTTAAACTCATGCAATACTGTAAATTTTCAGTTAATCCAGTTTTTTGCTCATTCTCCAATCTACCTTTTCTGCTGCCATCATTCATTGCATTTTTAACAAATATCCATGTAAAGTTAGAACATAACCACTATATTTAACTTACTGGCAGAAGCAAACTGACTGGTGGGACCCTGAATATTCTGCAACAAGGAAATTATTTAGAACTCAAATGATTTTAACATTAATGTCTTTTTTTTACTGCAACAGAGTTTACAAACAATACCACATACATTCTATTGTCACAAATATAGATCAATTGAGCTAAATTCTACTGTTCCATTACCAGTTCCTCTAAATGCAAATATAAATTGAATTACAGGAAATAAATTAAAGAAATAGTGTATTTCACACTACTATATATCTAGCTAAAGATACCATTTGTATTTGGGGCAGGAGGAGAAGGGTTAAGCTCTTGTCATTTGCCAGACTACAAGGAGTTCTTTGTTGGTCTTACATCGGTTTGTTTTTCAGATTTTGCATTATCATATAACACAGAACCTTGTGCAAGAAGAACGAAGATGTGGAATTTTTTGTTGACAAGTGGTAACAGTCATCCTTGAGAGCAACACTCAACATCCCATAATCATACATACATCTGAAGAATACATGTCCTGTTCTAAGGTATCCAGGTTGTAGCTGTACTGGTCTAGAGGAAAAGGCAATCAGGACTCGTAGTAGAGAGCAGATGGGAAACTCCCATCGATTCCTCTGTGAAATCCTATGAAATATGAACTTCCATTTCTACCCAGGAGAACTTTTATATTTTTTTATCCAATGCTTGATGAAGGGTGTTTGTGCCCCAAAGCTTGCAATTAAAGATTTTTTTTTTTTGCAAAAATCTTGTTAGTCTAATAAAAGATATCAGCTCCACTATGAGTCCTGATTGCCTTATCCTGTTCTAATACACTCTAAACATTTCAGAAGTACACAATGTTGTAAGTACATGATTTCAGCCTTTAAAACTACCACCATAAATGTTCAAAATATAAGGGCTAATAGCCCCTGGGTATATAATGCCCCTAAAGATGAGGTCTTTTTCAAGATACTGATGTACAGTTGTAGAGCAATACAGGTTTCCCTTGCCTTATGCTGTACATGTGTTCCTGGAAAATGGCACATAACTCAAATTTGCTTAAAGGGAACCCACTTTACAATGTAACAAATAGGGATATGTTCCAGGACCTCGACTGCACTGAACCCCAGACCAATTTCTACCACTTACAAGACAATTTTGGTACTCACCAATCGCAGACAGTACACACAAGCACAGCGCGCTATCATAATGGGGTTGGCAACTACAGAAACACGTGTCACAGACAACAAACAAGGAGCACAGTTCCACACAGGAGACTATATTATGGTGCATGTCACTGCCACAATGCACCACACAAAGCAGCTGACTGTGGGCTTCCACCACACCTATCACATAAGAGTGAATTTACCTTGCATATAATTAATTTTTGGTATAGAAAGGGTCATCGCATAAGAGTGAATTTGTACATACAGAATTCGCATTAAACCAAGGGAAACCTGTACTTAAGGACAAAACAGTTAGTTATCTTGTATCCTGAGATGTAAGTGGGATTCTGCCATGTATATTTAGCAAGAGCACAAGCCTAATATATAGTACAACATACCACACATCCTTACATCCTCTTTCATTTGAATGTCGATATGTACAATACCAGTGCCAAATTCAAGTGTGACAGCAGCAAATTTTATTTATTCAGGGGCTTATTATAGGCTATAATTGGGAACATAACCCCTCCACTTTCACATAAAATTTAAGGCACTTGCACAATCATTAAGCATTTGAAATATGAAGCCTGTGCTTTACCAAGCAAAAATGAATCTACCCATGCGCAGATGAAGCCTTTTCCATCCAATGTTATAGTCTCAGTTCTGAGGCACATGACAGAATTTATCTTTCCTCCATTGTCACCAACACTGAAATTTCTCACCTGCTGTCTCTTTTAAACAATCTTATTTATCTTCTCCTGGGAGGCAGGGGAGAGGGAGGGAGAAGGAAGTGGGGTGTGCACAGATACCATCTTCCTACACACCTATTCTCATATCTTCTTCCAGCATTTAGAAAATGCTGGATGTTTAGTCTTGAATGCCCATTAGCATCAGGGCTAAACTAAAAAACAAAAAATGGGGTTTTTGGATGCTCATAGTACTTAGGGTCGGAAGGGACCTAAACAGATCATCAGGTCCAACCGCCTGCCCTGGACAGAAATGGGTGCCGGGGTCATATCGCCCCAGCCAAATATCTGTCCAGCCTCCTCCTGAAGACCCCCAAGGTAGGGCAGAGTTTCCAACCTTCAAAAGTTTCCAACCTTTTTTTTTTTCCCTGAAGAAATAATGCACAAAATACTGTAATAATGGTACTGTATAAGCTGATTGCTACAGTTGAGCTGTTAACCTATGACCCTCATTTGTCCACAGCAAGCTTTTGGAGCCTCTGAAATTCACAATTGTGTGTTAGGGAAGGAAAACAAAAATTAAGCATTCACCAACACCCTGATATTGATGGAAAAAAATTCAGAGGGCCAAGCTGGGGGCTTTTGGTAATAGTAATAGAACATCTACCAGGGGTTATTGCAAGATATTAGGATACTGCAGAGTTGCTCGATACATTAATCAGAAGTCAATAATTCCACACACCAGTCACTGTTTAATGGTCAAAATGCCAGTCACAAGCTAATGCTATTTGCAACTCTGTATCACCATTAATAGCTAGCTATCTTCCAGAAACAAGAGATGCTGGGGACGAACAAAGCTAGCATCACATTCTAATGGCCATTAAGCACTTTATTCTAATCAGTTTATAAAGCACAACTTAAAACATATGCAAGTAGCACATTTCTATAAAGTTGACACTACATAAAATTCTAAACTCATTGTAGGGGCACAGAACTCAGCAGTGCAGTAGTTCTACAATACTGAGATGAATTAATCTGTTTAATCAAAGATTTTGCCCTCTTACCAATCTTTCTACACCATGCCTTTTCTGGAAATGAATGGGTTATGTAGGCACTCATTTAAACTCAACAAATGCAATATTTATTATAAACAAAAAAGAAAAGAGCCAGGATTCAAGCATGAAAAATAAATGAGGGATTAATATAAATTAAAGAAGCGGATGGGCATATTAAATAAGAATCATCTTACTGCAGTACAAGCTCTCAATCAAATGACAATCTAACCAGACAAATAGGACAATTAGATAGATGAAGGTTACTGGGGTGGGTGAAATTATTTTTCTGTAGAGCTGCTGACCAAGGAAACTCTGTGAACTTCATTTTATGAATCAAGGAGACTTAAGATTTTGTTGCTACAAAACACGTATACAGCTGTTTCAGCCAATGCATTTTAATATACCTCGTCATGCTCAACTGGATTAACTATCTGGGCTTTTTATTTTAGTTAATTTTTAGATGTTCTAGTTGTTAAATGTAGAATACTGAAACTTGGGGCTATCCACTATTTCACTGGTACCACTACCATGTCAGCAGCACATGTTGCATATGAATATTTATTTAATTCTATCACAAAAATAG
>NW_005842583.1:350576-356752 GCF_000455745.1 Alligator sinensis
AAAAAAAGGAATCAAAACCCCACCACGAGGACTTGTTTTAAAAAAAAAAAAAAAAAAGACATGAGAGCTTTGCATAATACAGGCCCTTCTTTGGTAAAAGTAACCAGTTACAAACTGTAAAGCCAGGACACATTGCTCCTTACAGAAAGACAGCCATCACTGGGTTGTCAGGGTACCAAAATTATCCCCCCAAAACAAAGTGCCATTGCATCTTTCACATTCAGAAAAGTCTGTCCTCCAGATCACTGGTGACACACTAAACAGAACTCCCAATTCTATCCAGTCTCTGGGTTTGATCAGTTCAGGAATTATCAGCACGCGCACACACGCACGCACACACACTTCTGCCAAAAATATTCCATCTCTCTACTTCCTTAAATTGTCTCTATGAAAAGAGACCACTCCTTGAACTGAGCCCTAAATTTTTACCCACTCAGTTAGCAGAGACAGTCAAGAGGATTTAAACATCCTGTTTAATATTTCACCTGCAGGACAGCATCAAGTATCCATCTGCATTGCACTGAAATGTCACCATAAGCTTTACATTCTGATTTAGGTCAATAAGCCATGACCTTGTGGTCTTGTAGAAAATAGTGCTATCGGCTAACCATACTGACACTTCATTTGTTTCATCTTTGTTAATTCCTAGACACACCTCTTGTTTTACTGAAGCAGTTAAAGAATTCAACTATTCAGCTATTCAACAACTATGAAGGTCAGCTCTCCTCTAAACACACACATACACACCTTTAAAGGTTACATGCATCCTGGCTTGTTTCAAGCATCAACTACAGAGTGGAATCCCCATCAGTCACAAGGAAAAATGGCAGCTAGAACACAAATCTGGAGGAAATCTGACTGACCAAGTCAAAGGCCTGCAAATTCAGGCCCGTAGATCAGATGTTGAAGAACCTGTTCTTGATGCATGAAGCCTATACAATTTCAGTTAAAATACTAAAAATTAAAACATTAAAAAAAAAGCTTCAGCAGCACTTCTGAAGAATAAAAAAGGCTTTGGAAGCTTTAGATTTGAAGCCTCACAAGCTTCTTATAAAAAATGCAAGCTTTGAAAAAAACTTCTGAAGATTTAATATTCTTTCTTTGGGCTTTCACTGCCAATGGGCTACTGAATGCTTTAACTAATAAAAATAATTAATGCCAATAAACATGCCTTTCAGAAAGGAACAGCTTCTCTTCCCCATCACAGGCTGAAGTCATTCACTTGTATGCTATGCAAGAAACAAGATATGTGGCATTTTTATTCTCTGCTTTTCACAATTTTGCACTATGATTCATGAAAAGTTCTCCTAGGAGAAAACCTGCAAGGGAGGGAACAGGAATTTGCCTTCTTCCAAGTTTGTGTATTCAAATGCAGCTGTGATGCACAGTATGACCACTACCAACAAGAATATACTGTAGTTTGTACTGATCGGGATCTTACGGGCCACATTTTCAAAAGAGCTCAAGGTCCCACTTAATCAATGACAGATTTTTCTTACGTGCTCAACACTCAGGGTTTCCACACCTTCTGATGGGGAAGCTGTTGTACACTGGGCCTTTTTGAAAATCTGGCCATTTGATGCAGATATATATATAACATGAAATGAGCTCTTTGCAAACCCTGGGTCTAGATGTCTACATGCCCTTGTAAACTAGCTCTCTCATAAGAAGCACCTATCCACTGTATGCTTCCAACAGTCTGGAAATAATGACTTTGTGACATAAAACTCACACATGTGTAGAACTAATGAAAAGAAAGACTGAAAGCATCTCTGAATACTAATTATATTTCCAAATGCTCTGTCACTCCCTTTCCCAACATATACTGTATAACTGCAATAGCTAATATTTGAAGCTAAAAAAAATATTCACAAAACACAGTAAAGACCACCATTGTAAAAGTAAACATCAGCCTCACCAAGGAAACTCCTACACAAGATGAAAAGCACATAAAAAAGGTTCTATGTAAGAAGAGTAACAGCTTTCATAATCAAAAGTAACCCTAAACCCAAACACTATATACATAACCTCAGCAGTGCTAACCAATCCTAAGAAAAATTCTAGGATGCAGCTGTGGACCAGATTTTCCAAGTCAGACCTTTGTGTAATAAGCCAAACAGGAAGCTGAAACACAAATCCTTCCACACACCAAGAAAGTTTCTTGTACCTTAGTCCAAAGTAGCTAGTATTGGCCACTGTTGTGATGGGACACTGGACAAGACAGATCATTGGCATGGTATTCCTGTATCAGTTATATCCCTATATTCAAAGAACTGAAGCAACAACACAACTTAGAAACAAAACAAATCTCACACATGTCTAAATTAAGAGACTTCATAACCATCCAGCTTTCTAAAACCATTTCATATAACAGATATGCTGATACACTTTTGATAAGCAAGCAACCTAAAGACTGAAAGTTCTAACACTATCTGACACAAACTGTAAATGAAAAATATCCTACAACACATTCTCTGCCTAAAAGACTACAACAGAAATATGAGACCTACTGGTCTAGAGCCTTTACTTCCTGTCACTTATGAGAATCAATCTGCACTAGATCCACACAAATGCAACTTTACATAGACTGTATTATTCCCATGGAATCTCAAAGCAAAATATAGCCAGAACTACCCTCTAACGGTCCAAAGTGTTATTCACCTAAAGCAGCCATACTTCATGGTTTGTGGGAAGGCCCATTATGTATAATTTATGGGCCCAAGTTCAAAACTGTTTTATCCAAGTGACAGGTACCTCCATAACTTTCACTCCAGCTCCATGTTTGTTAGATATCAGCAAATCTAGTAACATCAGTGGGTGTGAAACTGATGATATCAACACATTTACAGGAATAGCAAACCAGCTTATTCTACCTTTGTACAATTCTTATGCAAAATCCATGTCCGACACCTGGAAACTTGAACTAATTAATTATCCAAGGCTTGTTAAGCTTAGTCACTCTCTACAGGACAACGCAACACATTATAATAATTATTTAATATTTAAATTGCTATAGCAGCTACCAGCCCAAACATCAGGGAGCTGAGGCCCCACTGTGCGACGCATAGTGCCTATGTGGAATAGATTAGCCAAGTCTCTACTCCAAATAGCTTGCAGTCCTTGAATGATGAGACACAACAAGAGCATATAGATAGGACAATGTGCAGGTGAAACAGTTTGCTTACTTTTACATAGTATGGCTCACTTATTCACTGCTGGCCAGTTCCCCAAAATCAAGACAGTCAAGCAGCTAACTACCTAGACTGGTAATGATTACAAAACCAACCCCAAGCTGGGATAAAAGCAGAATCTTTTTCCAAAGAACACAATCTTGAACATAACAGCTTTACTGTTTCAGGGCTATTAAACTTTCAGTTCTGATTCTCCAAATATTCTGTGATAATCCCCTCAGACTGGAAATTGTCATTACTAAGCAGCAAAGGCAACTTTACTGCATTTTGCATGCAGATTACCTACCTACTGACCTTAAGGTTTCATAGTGCTGCCAGCAACTGCAATACCCGAGCACTTTCCATATAAATTAGATGGGAGATAATGATAACACAATCCTAATGTGCTTCATGGAACCCCTAGCTCTTCTTTTTTGGCATACAGGGATTCTGCCTGGAAAGGGGCCAGAACTGGTGGTTGGTTGACTTGTCTCCTCAGGATCTATTCTGTTGTCCTTCTTGAGAGTGTAGGATCTTTGCGGGGGAGGAGGCAAGGGGCCATTTGTTGCTTGTTTGGTCCTGAGGTTTGTTTTGACTGGTTATAGGGAGTGTAGAGCAGGGGTAGGCAATGTTTTTTGGCCAGAGTGCCAAAAAAACCACACTGTCTACTTTGGAAGGTGCTGGAGTGCTGACTTACCAGAGCCCGGAGCAGCTGTTTACAGCCTCCCGGCTGTAGCCGGCCCACGGAGCCCAGTCTGCTTGCAGCAGGGCTTGCAGCCTCCCAGCCACCTGATGGAAGCAGCCTGGGCTTCATGGCTGGCAGCAGCTGCCTAGAGCCCAGGCTGGCGGTGGTGTGCTGAGCAAAACAGCCTTGCGTGCCGTGCTCGACACGCGTGCCGGGGGTTGCTGACCCCTGGTGTAGAGGGTAGGTGTCAGCACTAAAAATGTCATTCTCATCCTGGTGGAAAGGTGTTTACACAGAAGAAGGTTTTTCAGCATTTCCTAAAAATAGCTGGATCTGGGATCAGTCCACAGTCTCCTATGAAAGACCATCCTATTGCCAGTTTCCTTGCTGGGAGAATTCCTTGTGTCCAGATCCTGCCTGATTCGTTTTGGATGGGTACCCACCCACACAAAACTTTGCTTAGGTTTCTATACAGACTTGTTTCAAAAGTAACACATGCACACAGGCATGCAGTTTCCACACAAGTATCTATTAGGAGTTGTTATCTTGGGAGCAGAGTATATATCCTTAGATAGATGAAGTAGAAAGTACTGCCTTATGTTTATACACCGGTCTATAGAAAGTACTACCTTATGTTTATACACCGGTCTATGACAGTGTCTGCTTTGTGCCAATTTGTAAAAAAAATAAATAAAGCCTATTGGTCAAAATCTTTTTCTTTAAATCTGAATAGACAGCTCCCAATCTTGAACTCAATAAATTAAGCACACCAGCAGAGCTACAAAAAGGCAACAAAACACAACCTGGTGAGGTTCAGGGATGGAAGCCACTTAGGTTGGAGGAAAAGAATGAATGGTGAAGCTGACTGGTCTGCTCCCCTTCTCTGTCCTCCTTTTATTTCTGTTGAGTGTAGTAACACTTGAACTAGCTCTCTTTATTTTCAGCCGGATACACCATTTGAAAGATACTGTACTACTGTGTAGGCCAACTAGGGACTCTCTTTCTTCCCTTAGTTAGAGCTTTTGGGAAAATAATTATTCACAAGAACTGCCATCACGAACAGAGAAAGCTAAATCAATGTAGCTTTGTATGGGCCATTGCCACTGCAAAGCAAATACTCAATCAAGACATGGATCAGCGAGAATTTTATCACTAGGACTCCTTAAGCACATCTTTGTGTATTTTTAATATCCATCTTATCATTTGCTGAGCTGGCCGCCCCCGCTCTGACACACAGGCATGCAAGCACACACCCCCCTTCAAGACTTCTCTCTTTTCAGTAGAGGTTATGGGGTTTGGCATAAGATGCATACACACAACAGAGATCCTAAATGCACCGCCAGGCTTATTCCCTTAAAAAAAATAAATAAATAAAGCATTGGTGCATAGCAGATTTATTCACTGAACAGGTTGATTTATTTAACAGACTTGACATACGTCAAACCCTACCATGTGCTTACATAATTGTTATCCATTTAACGGGTCTGTTCTTTTGTCAAATATTTGTTTAAAAAGTGGTTCTCTGAAGATTGCTGCCTTACGCATCGTCCACATTTTTTAACATGCGTATTCTTGTACGAGGCATTAGCCGAAGTGACTTTCAACTGCATCCTCCCCACCTGAGTGCTGTCATTTCCTCCCCCCTTTAGTTTTTCCCCCCCACCTTTTTTTTTTTTTATTTCTTTCTTTATTTTTATACCCCTTGCTAAAGTAAAATATATAAACGTAGGCACAATTCACTTTCCAGCAGAGAGACTTGGCTGTCGGCACAGCGGTTACTGCATTACCACACTGCTCGAGCGAGAACAGCAGGTACCTCAAACACTGGGGACGCAAACCCGAATACCAGGATGTTGACGGCCGTGAATGGGTTGCGGGCGAGATGACCAGGGGGGCCGGCCAGGGGCCCCAAAAGGACGCGGCGGCGCCCCTCGATGAGGGCGAGGGCAGCTCCCAAAAGATGCCAAGGCCCGGGCTTTTTTTGCCCGTTTGTCGAAACGCGACAGGCATCGCTCCCGGCTTCCCCTACGTGCGCCTCGCTGCTCCATCCCCCCAAAACCCTCCGACAGCGACGGCGACACAACGCGGGGGGACATCCTGAGGGGAAACCGGCGAGCGCCGGGGGGTTTCCGCCCGTCCTTCCCGCCGGCTGGCACCGCTCCCGCACCAGGACTAGGAGCAGAGTCGCGGGCGGCGCGGACACAGCCAGCCCCCGGGCCGGCACCGGCGAGGGCCGCAGGGCCCAGGTGAGCGGGGCAGCGCCCCCCACACACGGACACGGACACGCACGGCTCCCTCAGCCCCGTCCCCGCCGCGGGCAC
>NW_005842583.1:357041-358867 GCF_000455745.1 Alligator sinensis
TCCCCCGCCGCGGCCTGCTCGGCCCTCACAGGGTGCTCCAGCACCCGCAGCCTCGGCCCCCCCACGCAGTCTCCCCCTCCAGCCCTTCCCACCTCCGCCCGAGACCCCCGCACCGCCTGGCTGGGAGTCCCCCTCCGCGTTGTGGGGCGGGGGTCACTTGAAGTCAACTGCCCTTGCTGCAAAGGACAGATAAGCCGGGGAAAAGAAGGCGCCCCGTGTTTGCCCGGCTCCCATCCTTCCTCCCGCGACTAGTCGGCCCCAGGCGACCACACAGACCTCAGGTGGTCCTGCTCAGTCATCTACCAACACGCGTACTAGGAGCGTCTACATGTGCACTTTAATGCGCATTCAAGCGTCACAGAAAAATTCTGCCTTTTCACTCTTGCGGGTTAAAAGAGGCTAATGCGCCGTTTCTAGTACCTCACAATGGAGGCAATACATTTAAGGCACATTAGCAAAAACGCATTCATTCGTGAACATGTTGACGCGCCCACTGATGACTTTTCCCTAGTTCCTGGAAGACTGCCCCGTGTCCTCCTCGTACCGAGGGATTGCCGACAATGCCAGCTCTTCTAGTTGGAGCAGGGGCAGGCAATTATTTTGGGTGGAGGGCCACTTACTGAGTTTTGGCAAGCCATCAAGGGCTACATGACAGGCAGCCAGGGGCAGATAAATATTAATTTTCTAAAATTTTTAGGGGCCCCACAGGCCAGACAGAATGGCCTGGTGGGCTGCGGGCCGCATTTTGTCCACCCCTGGGTTAGATAGTGCCCCTCCATGAATCAAAGCAGCCAACTGTGTTAAGTTACACTAAAGCATATTGTGATTTTTTTCCCCACAACTGTATATTTTTAGGTCTCTATACTTTCAATGCAAAATCATAAGCCTGGCCATAAAATTTAAAACTCAAGACTACCTACGTGACAAGCAGAAGACAGGGCAGGGTGGCACCTTTGAGACTGACTTATTCAGAAAGGCATAAGCTGTTCTAGGCTACAGTTAGTTGAGGATAAAATGCAGAATTGACATACCAAAGGAGGAGTCTTAATTATCAGCCTAACAGCTGCTTCTGTGCGGTCACACCAGCCTGTCAGAAACTGGGCCTGAAGGGACCTCTTTTTGGGTGGCCAAATATTTCATTCTCTACGCATTGGCCTCTTTGCTGAGCCTGGCAAAGGGGCAACGATGAGGATTTCTGTGATATGGACACCAGTTTGACAGAGAATTTTGGCTCAAGGCAGCATACAGCTTATGTCAGCAAGGCTAGGAACAGATGTTGCATTCGTCATTGGACAAGTTGTTCCTGTAATTGTCTCGGAATAGAAGGATTGGCTTGCACAAACACCATCCTTTTGATCAGGGTTTAGCAAGATGCTGAATGCACTGCTGCTTTTCTGACACTGATTCAATGATGCAACCCCAGGATAACCGTTCAGATGCACTTTGCAATATCCCAGAATAAACTGTTAGTACTTAGCCCGTGAACCCCTTTAGAATGTATCCCAGTAGACATCTGAATGATTGCAATTTGGCCCAGGTTCAAAAGGTTTATCCCTAGATGCATGCAATTTCTGTTTTATAGTCTGAGAACTGTGGAGCCTCAGCTTAAGAAAGAGACCTGTTGCTTGTACCTACCTCCTGCCTACCTTGTATGGTTAAAGCTGTAGACTCAGGTCTTAGCTTTGTCCTTCACCAGTTGTAACATCTTGATTCAATTAAATTATTGATAGTATCAGATTCATATTGTATGAGATCTACGCATAGCATCACTGTATATGGATAGAAAGGAACCTAGAAAAAAAATGCAGAAAGAGGGTAAATCAGTG
>NW_005842583.1:358898-406624 GCF_000455745.1 Alligator sinensis
GAAAACACAAACCTCTACACAGTAGCCACAGCTGTGGGTCTCCCACTAAGGTAATTTGGATAAAAAGGGATCTGCAAAGGAAAATCCATTAGTCTACCTGCCCAAATCAGGAGGGACAACATGTTCATGAAGATAGATTTGAAACTAAATTAGGGACCTCTTGAAAATCAGGAACAGCAAATTGATGGTACAATTATTATGGTACTTCTTGAAAGGGATAGGAGGGTGGGAAGAGCAAATCAGTCACTGAAGAAATGAAAGACAAGCATTATATAAAAATAGGTAGGGAGGTCAATATTTCATTTGTACAAGTCAACTTCTATTCTGCAGTAGTGCTTTTGCAGGAGGAATTAAAGGACACATTGTCAGGTGGTTTACAATGAAAATTGAAGCTTTCCAAACATCTGTAAATGGGATAGGGGAAAGTTATCTGATAGAAATAGAAATGTTGTGTAGTCTTTTTTAAGATTTAAACATTGCCTTGTGATGTTGTGAACCCAAACAAGAGCATTATGTTAATTCATGAGTGCAGACTGAAACCAACTACAAAGTGAAATCTATCAATCTAGTTTAATTGTCTAAAGGGTATTACATGCCAAGAGGAAAAGAGGGAAAAAAGTGGAAAGTACTTACTATTTTAAGACAATGTATTAATAATTAGCTAATTAAAATAAAAGACTTCTGCAATATTTTACCTTCACATGTTCATTAAAATATAAATCTGCCTCTAATGTTTAACGTGTGTCAAGTGTAAGACACTGAACTGCAATCTACTTTGTTCCCATGCAGATAGATTTCTAATTTACCTGCTTATGTTAGGCCAGCGTTTCTCAACCTTTGTAGACTCAGTGGCACCCCGTTAGACTCAAAGCACCCTTTGGAAAATACCAGCTCTTAGTTTTCATTCCTTTCTTGACTACAGAAAATTAATAGAGCGATTCTTCTGTTGCAAAGAATTCAGAAAGACCACAAAAGGTAAGACTGTTTTTGATGCTATAAAATCCTATTTGAAATTTCCAGGTTTATGTTGATAATCATGTGTACATACTCACACATCTACCAGTGCTAATGCACAACACTTTAAAATATTTCACAACCTTCCAGTTGAGAATCACTGGGTTAGGAAGTACCTTAGATAATAAGTGCAAGGACACAGGGGTGTCACACCAGTGCCCTGCCACTGCAGTAGCAGGGAACTTGTCTGTTTATATATGCTCAAATAATCCTAGGAAGAGGACCTGTGCTACAAACAAAGGTAGGATAGTAGTGAAGCAATAGCACTATTAATCTGTATGGTACTCATTGTCTTCAGAATGCTCTAGAAATCATTCAACCTCTATTATCTTTATCAAGTTGGGAAATATTATCATTTGTTACTTGCTTCTGGTAGCAGCAGCCAGGATATGCCAAATGCTGTACATACATAAAAATGACTCATTCGCTATCCTGCAAACCCACATTCAAAATGTTTTCTCCATTTGTAGAAATGATGTCAGAAGTTGAGTGATTTGACTAAGGCCACAAACCAAGTCATTCTCAGAAGTAGAATTAGAAATAGTGGAAAGCCTAGCTCCCAGTCCTCACTTTAGTTATACCTCTCTCCTATAGTATTATTGCATACAACAATCAAGAAACAATTACTGTAGGAAACATACATTTTAATCCCCTACACCTTGAAAATTCACAATCAGCCATAATATGACCCTTATTCCTCCTCTCCCCTCCCCCCCCTTTTATTTCCTTGATGGAAAGATTTAAAGAAATTGAAATATGAGTACTGTAATTAATTAGGAGCACCACAGGGTCACATGAGAAAGTGACAGTGCAGCTGGTAGTACTCAGTAAAGTAAACACACATTTGGATGTGTTCATTAGATGGCTCACTCATTTCAAAATTATATAAACTCTGGGGAGTTTTCTCCCTCAGTCATGTCCCTCCTCCTGCATGACTCTTCCACTTCTCCCCGCCAACACATTCACATATATGCTGCTATGCTGTGACCATCAAAGTGTTATAGAAAAGAAACAAGCAGATCTAGTAGCATCTCTGCTAGGCCACATTGCCAGCAATTTCACCCAGGTACAAAATGAGTGACTCCTGACTGGATGGCAGCACTACAGAGAAGGATCTAGGAATCCTGGTGAGTCTCAATACACGTCTGTAGTGTGATGTAGCTGCACAAAAGGCAAATGTGTTTTTGGGTTGCATTAATAGAAGCATTATATGCAGAACCTAGGACACAATAGTGCCTCTACGCTGCACTACTTAGGCCTCATGTAGAGTATTGCATGCAATTTTGGACTGCACATTTTAAAAAGGACATGGAGAAGTTAGGGTCGAGAGGAGGTGACCAAAATGATAAAAGTGCTTGGAAGGCAAGTCATATGAAGAGAGGTTGAAGGAAACAGGCACATTCAGCCGGTGGAAAAGCTGTAAAAGAAAACAGCAGCCTTCAAAATACCTGAAGGGGGAAAAATACCTTTTCTCTCTTGCTGCATAGAGCAGAATGCAGACCAAAGGCTTGAACACTGCAGCAAAGTAGGTTTAGATTGGATACAAGGAAAAATGTCCTCGCTGTCAGAACAGTGAGGCAGTGGAATAGACTGCCTAGGGAAGTTGTGCAATCTCCATCTTTGGAGGTGTTCAAGAAGAGGTTGTACAAGCACTGATTGGGGCAATCTAAGAGTAGCTATGCCTATATGCTTTACTATGGGTAAATCCCAATGCTTCCAGGCTTTGCTTGCTGGTTGACACATGGGGCCAGGAAGGAATGTCTTGCTCAGGGTGAGGAAAGAATTTTAGGTCATGGTCAGAGTAGTACAGACTAGGGTGTGTTTTGCCTTCATTAGTTAGTGTGGGGCATGGCCCTCTTCCTTAGATCTGCTCAGTGTAATTTAACAACCCTTGTAGCAGCAGAATATTGGCCACCACAGTCCCTCTGCCTCACCTGTGGCAAGTTAGGCTGCTCTGCCTCAAGGCTCTCAGGGTTGACTGTACAGTTTTACCAACAGGTTAGACAATAGATTTGTATCAATTGGTCTGGATAGGGATGATCCTGCCTCTGGCTAGGGGTTGACCTCTGAAGGTCCCTTTCAGGCCTATTTTTCTATGATTCTGTGTACCACACCAAGAATGAAACACTTGTGACTGGAAACACTAGGTAGCCACTAGCAAATCTGACAGGCCTACAGGATTCCTTCTGATGCATTTAACGGTGGCATTATGTATGAGAAGGTAGGTACTACAACAATCAGCAGAGCATAGCTGCTGACATGAGATTAGGACAGAGGTGTGGGGAGAGCCTTCTTGCAGATAAAGAAATATATTCGATTAAATAAACATTCTGCTTGGATCCAGCTTTGAAAAAGACAGTTCAGGTATTTGTTTAAGTGGTTTCTTTTAGCAAGAGCACAAATACAAGGCTCAATGATTATCCTCACGGCTATGGATTCAGCATAATATTTGGGTTTCACTTATCTACAGGCAATTCCTTTAAGGTACTTCATTTACAATGTTACCATAATATTAACATATCAGCAGCATCTAATTCCATACAGCAGTATGAACAATCTTAAAAATTAACAGTCTGTGGACTCTGATCTTTTATATACTGCCACAAATGGATTTAAAAAGTGCAGTGACTTGCTGGAAGCACAGCTACATGCCTTAGCTGGATATTAATTTTCCAGACTGTCAAATGAGAGACTCACAGGTATGAGAACAAGGTTCTGAGAGAACTCCTCTTGGCAGGAAGAGATCAACAAAACCCTAAGCTAAGAAAGATTTCAATGCTATTTGCTGCTTTCCACTACCCTTATAACCACACTAGATGCTTTTCTGACTTTATCAGTGCCTCAGAGTTGCAATGTGCATCAAAGCCACCTTTCAGGCAGTAGGGTGCAGCAGGTCAGGCTTTTACCTCAGTCTTGGAATAGTGAATAATATTATACTATTTTAAGTCTAGTAATTTTCTTATTCATTCAAACTTAATTGTAATTGAATGCTATGTACATGACAGGGAAGAATTAAATATGTTAAGAGGTTTAACTTCTGTGCTCACTCTAAAAGGGTGGTGGGGTTGTTGATACTGCACTGAGTTTGCCAGCATACTGAAATGAATTATATAGCATGGACAGATTTTTCTACATCATGGTGTTTAAAACTGTTACAGTGACAAAGCAAGGAATTTATCTATATATCCCACATATTATACAGATAAAGGGAAACACATCTTGGAAAAAAGCACTTCTTAGGCATGCATACATGCATGCTACAGCAGTATATATTGCATTTTTCCATATGGGTCACTTAAAATGCAGATATATAGGTGTACAAGGAACCTCTGATTTCCCTTGATTCTGTATTCAGCACAAATAAGTACAAGGGCAATTTTAAGTTTCTTGTACCAGGCTTGCAAACCAACAGTTTTGAAACTGCTCCTGGCAAAAAATCTTGTTCTTACCCTCACAGCAGTTGAGTATGATGTAGCCTGCTGCAATATGTATGGTTTTGCCCACTCTCACATCCAAGTTGCATCAGTTTCTTGCAACTGCTAACCATCTTGTGTGAGGCACTCATGTCAGGGTAATTTCCTGACCCTTGGTGATAGAGGAGAGCCAGCCTCCTTTAAAAACAACAGTGGGCACAGATATTCATGTTACTGGGAGGGAATAAGATCCTGTCTTGTCCCAGCAGGGCAGTGCCAGATCTCAATACATTGGAATCACATACCTTGCAAGCATATCCCAACTTTATGTTAATTTACCTCCTCCTTTTGGTGGACAAACTATGGGCATGAGTGATGGCCCCAGTACACTATGGAAATCCCAGTCTTCCAAAGCCAGTTATCTCAGGCATATTAGCAACATTCATGTCCCCTTCTTGACCCTCCCCCTCCCACCCACCAAGAAACCATGATATTTATTAGCTCACAAACCGCCACCGTAATAGTACTCACAACTGACTTGACAACCACAAACTGTAGTCATAGAACAGGGGTGTCAAATCCACCCCATGCCCCGCCCCAGACCACAATCATCTGTTTGGTACCCCTGCCTAAACCAATAACAGTGGGCTGTAGCTCTCAGATGACAATAGTTACTCACTTTCTGGACTGGCATAGCTTCTCCAGTGTGCATGTCTTGGCCCTGGGGATAATATTTCACGTAGCTCTGTGAAGACCAGCTTCCTTATGTGGAAGTTCTGTAGTCAGTGCTGGTCATCCCAGGTCTTCGCGATGATATGATTCCAATATTCAGTGCTAGCTTGCCCGGCAGTAGAAGAGCCCATCCACATACAGTGAATGCACAGCATGGTAGAATACAGTGAGGGTCTCCACTTTGCTGTGGTGGTACCTAGTATGAATGAACATCTTTTTGTTTCAAGCAGAAACAGCTCATCCACCTGTGCTGGATTCTTGCCTAGGCTCTGGCTATAAGAGGCTGGAGTAAAGAATGTGCACAGCCAAAACTCTCTCTGGTGGGGTCAAAATGCTTCTGCAGCAGGGCCTAGGAAGAGCAAACAAGTTGTCCCAGTCCTTACTGACCATTCCTTAAGTTGCTCAGTTTTGTGAGACACAAAGAGCTTTGGGATCAGAGGGCACTTGTGCACATGATGAAAATGTCACTGTGTGGCTTAATGGTGTCACACTGTATACGTACAAGAGTTTTGGGGATTTTAAATGAGTTGGCATCATTGCAGACTGTCACAGGACCTGACATCTTCTCACACTCAGGCCTCATTTCTCCCACACCAGTGTGTTTCGCCCGCCATGTCTTGATGAAGCTATTGGAGGCTGGAGAAAAACTATGTCCTGGGAGGAGTTCTGAGGTGTGATTTCCTCTTCAGTCCTAAGTTCTTTTACTTCAACTGTCTTTCACAGAGTGCAAAGTATATTTTTTGTCCAGGGCTCCTCTACCCTTACACACTGGCCCATCTCTCACCCCTTGATGTTAATGGTGTTGGTTGTCCTATAGAAAGCATAAATCTGTCTGTCTCACAATACATTCCCAGTAGGCCACAATCAGGGACAGATCACAGTTCCTATCAGCCCTTTGCGCACAAACAAAATGATATAAACTGAAAAACAAACAAAACAACCCTAGGTATGCCAATTCATATCCTTGGTAATCCTTCTATTTATGCGGACCCTCGTCAGTTCTACTCATTACTCTCAGTCTATAGCATCTTCAGGGTTGTCTTCACTCAACCCCTGCTCTGGATAGGGTCTTACCCCTTTTTTCCTTCTCCAGTATGGGATATCTTCCCTTTATTTTGCCTCCTCATCCAGATTGCAAGCTACGGGTCACATGGGTCTTTCCACCTTGTAAAGTTCACAGTCCTTTCCGCACAATCAGACTGCCAGCCAGAGGCGTCTTATTACTGTCTGCAACAGCTCCGCAGATCACAGATGCTGTTTCAATTATGGCCCCTGCAGCCTCCTTCCCCTTGTTCTGTTACTAAGCAAGGCTCTAATTCCACTTAAAGTGGGTAGTTCTCTCTCCTGGTGTCAAGTTCTCGGTATTACTCACAGTTTCTTCCCTGTCTCTATCCTCCTCTTGTCTCTCAGAGATCACCAGCTTCTTTGGATCCCTGCATTTGGCAAAGAGATCACTACAGCTTCCTCCGGTTCACTGCAGGATGTCTGGTGCTGGCCCTGTATTTGGTTTGCCCTTGCCTCCATATCGACACCCGGTAAGTTTTTCCCCCCAGTTCTTTCCCCGTTCCAGGATCCCCTAGCATTCCCTTTCTTATAGGTATTTCTGCCTCCCACTGGCCCAGAACTCCAGAGTCCTAAGTTTCTGCTTCCCTTTCTCAGTCTTGGGAAATGCCAGTTTTAAAGAGCCTGTGCCCACAGCAGTGGGATCTTGCAGTGGAACTTCTGGTCCCAGCTCATCAGGGAGGATAAGCATATAAGGACCGAAATCTGTCTCTCTGCTACACAAACTAAACTACATCCCGATGTAGTTTAGTTTACAACATGGCAAATTGCAATGATGCACCTGTTAGCTTGCCCCGGCTGTGGAAGAGGCAGGCAAGCTCTGCAGAAAAAAAATGACCGGGCCCCTCACCACTTCTGCCTTCAGCAGGCTCCTGCGGCCAGCAGGATGCATAGGGCCACTCAGGAATGGGCTGGCTTGCCCCTGGGGCAATGTAGGAAGGCAGCAGGAGGGTGGCCAGGTTTGCTGGTGGTGGGAGAAGGCAGCAGGGATGGTGCATGGGCTGCTGGAAGCCCGGGTGGGCTGCTAATTGGCCGAGTGCTGCCCCAGCTTGGAGGCACCCAATCCAATGCTTCCCGGAGCCCACCCAGGCTTCCAGTGCCCTGTACACCATCCCTGCCACCTTCTTCAGGCACCCAGCAAGCCCAGTCACCATTCCACTCTGCCCCAGGGACAAGCCAGCCCGTTCCTGAGTGGCCCCAGCTGTCCTGCTGGCCGCAGAAGCCTGCTGCAAACAGAAGCAGCAAGGGGCCCAATTTTTTTTTTTTTTTGGTAGAGCTTGCCCATTTCTCCCATGGCTGGGGGGGTGGGCTGCCAGCAGGGTGAGTGGCCCTTGAGCTGTGGGGGGACCCTAGTCCTTTCCTCCACAGCAGTGGTGCCCCCCAGGGCCTCCTGGGCGGGCTGCTAGCAGGCCAGGTGCTGCCTCAGCTCAGAGGCAGCACCCAGCCCAATCCAACTCTTCCCCAATCCCACCTGTTTCCACTGGGTGCTGCTCCCCGGGTGGGCTCAGGGAACAGTTGGATCAGGCTGGGTGCTGCCTTCAAGCTGGGGCAGCACCCAACCCACTAACAGCCCACATGGGTGGCCTTGTGGGGCGCCACCACCATGGAGGGAAGGATCAAGGTGCTCCGCCACTCAGGGGCTGCTCAGCCTGCTGGCAGCTCACCCCCTGGCTCCAACAAAAAAAAAAAAGAAGAGGATCAGGCCCTTCGCTGTAATGTGATGAAAAAATTGAAACAGTGAGTTTCAATTAAAAACCCACCATATCAATGTAGCCAGCATAGAATAAAACCCTGAGGTCTAAACCCCCATCATGTATATAAGCACCCAGAAATCCTAGTGCCACAGCCTAGTAACTGTGATGTCATGCACAGCTCTGTAGCATGGACACTTGCAGGCAGACATGGCAAATGTGAGTGTGCTTGCCCAGACTTGTGTATGCACCACAGGCAGATACCCCAGCGATCAGAGCAGACAGCATCTCCATGAGCAGGGGGTGCTATATGTTTGTCTGACAGTCAGCTCTCTTGTTTTATGTTATGATGTTGCTGCTGCTATAAGATGGGACTAGAAGAAAGTGAACTCCTGTAGGCATGTGCTGAAGTTGTCCCTGGCTCTGTTCTCAAGTCAGTAGATTTCTATAAGCAAGAATTAAAACTGGTGGCAGCAGCTTCAGGATGGCAAAAACACTTTTGTAATGTATTGGCCATTCAGATGAGACTGGAACCTGTGTGGACTTGGCAGACTTTGAGCTATTGCTAAACATGACTGAGTGGACTGATGAGAAAGCTGCACAGTACTAGCAGTGATTTCGGAGAGCAGTGCCAAAACCTTTTATCAGCAGCCTTCCAGTGCAGATTGTGGGTCTTACAGTTAGGAAAAATAGTTACATGACTGCTCTGAGAAGGAGGGGCATGTTGACCCTTTTGAAACCTCAAAAGTGGCAGGAAAGGATGGGCTAGTGTTTTCTGTGTGCACTGAGGAAACGGGTTAATGGGGCTTCCCTCACCCCACCCTGACTGGGAAATGGCTCTGCTGGGGCAGATGTGGAACTGGTTCTGCTGAGAGATGGCAGTAGCAGGCTAGATAAAGCCATAGGTGAGATTATGTGCAATTATAAATATGGAAGAAGAGATTGGGGTTTCTTGAAAGTTGTCCAGAAGTTAATTCCCACCCTCTCATTGGCTTCTTCACTCCAGATGCTGCTCTTAAACAAAAGCAGCTAGCAAAATGGCAAAGAAGAAAAAAACCAAGAGAGGACACACCCCAGACACAAGCTATTCACAACCATTCTATGTAGCCATGGTCAGATCCAGGATTTTTAAGTGGGGGCAGTGATGGCACTGCATTGTTCATTGTATCCCTGCTCTTAGCTTTCCCTCTCCAACTCTAGGGGAATGGAAGCAGGTTACAACATGGGAGTGGCAGCCTGGGACTTTTAAGTCCATGAATCAAGTAAGATTCCCCCACCCACACCCCCAAAATCTGCTCTCAGCACTCCATGCTCAGTGGCATGTCCCCTTCCCTCCCCTCCCATTCACTCCCTCCCCCGCCTGCTGCTGCCACCTCTGGCTGCCCCAGGGGCAGAGGGCTTCCAGAGCTGACCAGCCGGGAAAGGGGATCCTGCTTATTGCTGCCGCTTCTATCCCTGGCTGAGCCTGGCTTCCCATGCAGCCTGACTGGAGCAGGGCAGGAGCAGCTTTGGAGCTCCCCCACCTCTGGGGCAGCCAGAAACAGTGGGGATGGGGGTAGCAGCAGGCAGGGGAGGGGAGGGGATGGCATGTGCCATTGAGCATGGATGAACAGGAGGCGTGGGGGAGAGAATACACTTACTTGATTTGGGGACTTAAAGTCCCTGGCTGCTGCTCCCACTATGTGGTCTGAAAGAGGACTGTGACCACGCCACTGCACCCCACCTGAATCCAGTCCTGCACGCAGCAAGCAAGATTGCTTTCCGAGCAGGTCTCAAGTCAAAAAGACATCTGCAGGTAATATGGAGGCAAAGGCCAGTAGGGATAGCGTTCCCAAGCAGAACAAAAGTAAAGCCAGGGAAACTGGGTGTGATGCTGCAGCAGTTACTTCCATCGGCAGGTCTGGAGACATCTATGGCTGTTGTTGGACTTTAAAGCTAAAATAACTTTGATCCATAGAAAAAGCCTCACTGCCAAGGGGAAGAAATTGTATACTGTAGGAGTTAAATTAGTGATATTAAGTAATCAGTCCCTACAGACAACAGCACAAATCCAGCTCCCACTGAACTGGAGGTTTTTGGCTAGGAAATGGATGTGTGTTGTGGCGACCGCTATTTTTAACGGTGTGCTCTAGTAGATTTCAGCTGAGGACGTCACAACTTGGATGTCAAATGAACAAATGTTCCTGGAAACTATCATGCTGGATGAGCTTAGAAGGAAGTGTGAATCCTGATGGCAGCTCATGGGGGACTTAAAGATGCCTCTTCCCATGTCTTCAGGATGATAGGTAAGAATTGTTCCACATGATGGCTTGGAATAAAGTTGTAGTGAGATTAAGCCATCCTGTAATACCACCCCAATGGAGAAAGGACTACTGCACTGAACGTGGAGCGTTTGAACTGACAAATGTCCACTCAGGTTTGTTATTTAGCAGATCTCCGTTTGACATCTGGACCAAAGAGGGAGTCTTCGATCAGAGCAATTACTGTGACTGACCAGGAGGTGAAGGTAGCAGGAAAGAAAAAAAAAGAAAAAAACCCCAAAAAATCAGCTCAGCACAGCTGGGTTCTCAACTGGGTCAAGAGGTCAAGAGCTAGGGTTTGATTTGACAGAAGCATCAAAGAATCATAGAGAAATAGCACTGGAAGGGACTTCCACAGGTCATCTAGTCCAACCCACTGCCTGAGGCAGGATCATCCCTATCCAAACCATTTTATACAATCCATAATCTAAACTGTTTGTAAAACTGCCATCAACCCTGACACAAAAAAAACCTTAACAATCAAACCTTCTTAAATGGTGTAGTGGTGCAGCCATTGAAATAAAAGTATCGAGTAGTTATGGAGGCACTGAAAAAAGCAAAGTAGCATTGCAAATTGGTAACCCTGCCAATCTTGCCCATTGCATGAGATTTGCTGACAACTCCGGATCACTTAAGTGAGAAAAAATGTTGCACACCCTACAACAGTAATAGGGAAGTGGGGAGTGTAAAGTGCACGACTAGTCTTGACTTTGCATCTGGATGGACAAACCAAGCCAAATTATGCGGGGAGGGGAGAGGGAGAGAATGGGAAGTCGGGGGAGTGACTTCACTCATAATTAGTTCAGGGGTGGGCAAAATATGGCCCACAGGCTGGATCTGGCCCACCAGGCCATTCTATCCAGCTTGTGGGGCGGCTAAAAAATTTAGAAAAATTAATATTTATCTGCTCCTGGCTGTCTGTCAAAGATGACAGGAGCTAGGGGCAGTAGCAGCCAGTGGCAGAACTAAACAGCCAGAGCAGCAAGTTGGGCCTGGCCCCATCCCCCTCCAGCTCCCTCACCCCGAGGCCCAGCTGGAAGCCTCTGCCTAGCAGGGGCTGCTGGAGGCTTCTGGCCTGGGGCTGTTACTGGCTCCCTGCACCGAGGGAAATACAGATAAGGGCGAGGGGTAGGGAGGCAGGGAAGGACCGCAGGCAATTGCCCCAGTCCTCAGGCCTGGCTGGGGTAGCTCCTGGGGTTCCAGCCCCTGGCAGCATGGCCCTGTGCTCCTGCTGTCCCGCTTTGGGCCCCACTGGCACTGGCCCCTGTGCACTGGTGCAGGCCCTGTGCTCCTGCCCAGCTGTCGCTGCACTCCATACACCTGCTCACTGCCCCTTCCCTCTGCCTGCTGCAGCCATGTCCCCACTCCTGCCTGCTGGCCAACACCACGTGGTTCCCAGCTGCAGTGCCAGGACCGCAGAAGCAGCTGGCATGTGGTGCCAGAGCAGGGAGGGGTGGAGGGGAAAGTGGTGGCAGATGGGGGCCAGCAGTGGCAGACAGGAGGCAAGTGGCAGCGAGCAGGAGCACAAGGTCTGCACCAGTGCCCCGGGGCCAGGAGTGGCAGGAGCGCGGAGTCTGGGCTTGCAGGAGTGCTTGCAGGGGCTCTGCCTGCTGTGGGTGGGGTGGGGTGGGGTGGGGACAGGCTGTGGCCAAACCCTCCCCAGCCACCCTCCCCCACAAAACCCATACCCACCCACCACACCCCCATTATCTATCCACTCTCCCACAAATCACACACACACACACACACCCTCCTCCCCTATACCCCACATACCTATACCCACCCTCCCACAATATACAAGAGTTCATTTTAAGCTAGTATACTATCACCTCTATGTACACTACACAAACCCATGTAAATAAGGACAAAAATATATATTTTTTAATTAAAGTAATTAATGCTGTAGTACGTTTGATTTTTAGAATATGATTTGGTATTTTTCTAGTTCAGAGATGGCAAAACCCCTTGCTGAAAGGAGTAATTCAGGGGGAGGGACTTCTAGTGGCAAAGGTCAGGGCTTAGTGGGCGGAACACCCGGTCCCAAGATGGCAACCAGGGGGCGGGGTACCTGTCAAGGGGTGGGGCTACTCATGTGGCCCTTGGTGGTTTGCCAAAACTCAGTAAGCAGCCCTCCGTCCAAATAAATGACCCACCCGTGCATTAGTTGCTCTATAGTAACTGTCCTGTCCTATAGTAAGTGAAGACTAAACCAGGGCTACTTTAAACCTGAAAGAAAAAGGGCTTAAGTGACCATGATTTTGCTTCCACTTACCGTGGAGCAGATGCAAGTTACCGCAGTGCAGCTCATACATAGTAAGTCCTTCCAACCTCAGACTTGATGAAACTGCAAGCAGCAACCAACCCACAAATATTATCAATCTCTCCACACACACGCTTACCAAAACTGAAAAATCTGTCCTTTCTAAAGGCCTAAATTTCTGTCCAGAAAAATACCCTAATAAAATACTTCAACGTGGAGAACTAGAAGAATTCTTCCGGCGCCTGTGCCTCAAAGAATATTTCCACGACCAAACTGAACCCACTCCCAACAACTCATCCTCTGACAACAACATTCAGAAAAGGATCAATGCCAACAAGCCCAAAAAACCATCAGATTGGACACCTCACAGTAGACAAAACCCTAACCTTGACCGCTACATTGACTGCTTCAGGGAAAGAATGAACAATGAAATAATCAGCAACACACGCCACCACAACAACCTCTCTCTACCAGAGAAAAAGGCCATAGAATCTCTAAGATCTAACCACCAAATAGTAATAAAACCAGCAGATAAAGGAGGAGCCATAGTCATCCTAAACCGTGAGGATTACATAAAGGAAGCCAACAGACAGCTCTCAGACAACACCTACTACAACGAACTACAAGAAGATCCTACTCCCCTTTTCACCAAAAAACTCAACAATACCATCAAATCATTTCCACCAAGATTACAAGAAAAACTACAGACCTTGATCCCCCCGCTACCTAACCCAGGGACTTTTTACATGCTCCCTAAAATCCACAAACAAGGGAACCCTGGCAGACCTATCATATCCAACCATGGGACCCTAACTGAGGAAATATCAGGTTTTGTTGAATCCATCCTAAAACCGCTTGTCACCCACAGAGCAAGTTTTGTCCAAGACACCACAGACTTGCTACGGAAACTTAAAAACATAGACCACCTTCCCAGCAACACACTCCTAGCCACCATGGATGTTACCAGCCTATACACCAACATCCCACACCAGGATGGCATCCATGCCTGCCTTACATATCTACAGGAACAAGATTACAACCCAGAATACAGACCCAAAGATATCACTGAGCTTATACACTTCATCCTCACACACAACAATTTCACTTTTAATAATCAACACTTCCTCCAGATGATGGGAACAGCTATGGGCACTAAAATGGCCCCACAGTATGCCAACCTTTTTACCTTTTTTTTTTTTTTACACACCAAAAAAGCAGTGATATACAGCCAAGCCCTCAGATACCACCGCATCTGTACTGAAGAGAACACCCGGGATTGCCACCTCACCAATCTTAAAAAGGCTTTCACCCAGCAAGGACACTCCTCCAGAGAGGTAGATCGCACGTTTGAAAGAGCCACCTGGATACCACGTGAAGAACTGCTGCAGTACAGAAGAAAAACACCCACAAATCGCACACCGCTGGTTATGACCTATCACCCATCCCTTGAACCTGTACGGAAAATCCTCAAAAAATTGCAACCCATATTAGAAAAAGACCCTATTCTTAAAAAGATCTTCCCAGAGCCACCCATCCTAGCCTTCAGACAAGCACCGAACCTCGCCAACCTCATCACCAGAAGCAAACTTCCTCAACCCCAGAACACACCAAAAGGATCCAGACCGTGCCATGACAAGAAATGCAAAACCTGCCCCCACATCTCCACCACCCCCACTATTACTACACCCCACAACAGAGCCATCAGCATCCCAGGATCTTACAGCTGCACCTCCAGGAATGTAGTATACCTCATCCAATGCACCAAATGCCCTGATGGAAGATATGTAGGAGAGACCAGACAACAACTGCGCACCAGAATGAATGCACACCGGAAATCCATCAAAGACACAAACACCCAATTACCGGTGGGGGCACATTTCTCACAGGAGGGCCACTCTCTCTCCAATCTCTCAGTCCTGATCCTCAAGGGAAATTTACACAACACATCCCAGAGACGAGCCTACGAGCTCCATTTCATCAACCTGCTGGATACTAGAGATCAGGGACTAAACATAGACACTGGATTTTTGATACATTATAATCCGCCTGGCAACTGACTCCCCAGCCCAGCCCAGCCCCTGGCTTCTTTACTTTTCATTCCATCCAGGAAGAGCGCACACCAACTGCTGCAGCTTCCTGAGCCTGACGAAGGGTTTTTGAACCCGAAAGCTTGCTTAATAACTATTCTCCAACCATTTGGGTTGGTCTAATAAAAGATATCAAATTCACCCAAGGAACCTTGTCTGCCTATATCCTTAGACCAACACGGCTACAACCTAAACCCCTGCTCTCTCCTATGCTTTTTACTCAGTGAAGTCTGTCCACCATCAGTGAAGACTAACAAGAACGTCTTTTGTCATTTTTGCACATACAACCAAGCAGCAGTCAATTATCGATTCTTTACTATAAGATAGCTTTGAGACACTACAACCTCATGCTTCTCTATGAAGTGATGCTCAGGGAGCAAGAAGCCTCAGGCATCAGAGGTGCGCAATATGACAAGGACAACATCCAGAAGGTGGAGGAGTAGATGAACTACAAGTGAGCATGCCTGGCCCAGGATGCCAGAAACAGGGAAAACAATGTGCCCAACCCAGAAGGGGAGAAGGTGTGCTTATGCAAGTGGAGAGAGCAGCCAGGATAAGTCCTGAACTTAATCCTTTTTGGAAGGGACCTTCAATATCAATTAAGCAGCTAAACAGCTATCCTTGCTGATGCAAAAAAAGGTGCTCCTCATCGCTTCGTAGAACTGAAGAACTGGTGCACAAATTAATTGAAAGAAAAAGAGAAGGGCAGACATCAAAAAGCCTTAACCAAAATTTCAGGAATGCAGGAAAGCAGCCTGAGTTCAGAACCCAGTAGGTTCTTACAGTGTGCAATCAAAGACTGGTTATAGAAGTGGGATTGCTGGTAAATCCTTAACACCTCAATACACTAGTTGTCAACAGCCAGTCAGTACACCCATAACTACTGGGACAAGGGAAACAAGCTCTGCAGTCACAGATAATTTTGAACCAACTAAGAGTTATGTCCCCAAGGATTAAATGCATGATTCAAAAGGTAGACCAATGCCATCTTGCATGGATAGCAGGCTACCTGGATTCCTGGGAAGTAACAACAGAACTTTGGCTACTGCCTCACATTCTTATCAAAGCAAAGGGGGCATAAATTATAGCACCATAACAGTGAATAGCATCTCCACCATTACATGGTGCTGTACTCTTATTTTAGCACTGTCTTATATCATGCTGTTACCTCTGATTAGAGGATGGCAGTGTGGCAACTACTAGAAAGTCAAGTTCTCCCTCCTTGTGCTAGAGCTCTTATTTGCACTGCTCTGGCAAGTAATTTAATTTCTCTAATCAGGCACTACAGCACCCCAGAGGCAGATCTGGGCACTCCTGCCATTTGGGTAGCAGCAGGGCCAGCAGCACAGTGGCTGCTATTTATGTGTTTCCTCTCAACTGTTGCCTCCCCCTTAGCTATGCTACTACAGCACCCTCCTGTCCAAGACTCATCACATTTGGCACAGGTCTACCAGTAGTGCAGGTGCGGCTTTGTATGGCCTGGTTAGCTTGGCAATAGCATACCTCCATGAAAAAGTTGCCATTATCCATGTTTTTCCAATGGCATGAATGGATCAGTAGCTTAGCTTGACCAGGCTAGTAGGAGTACAGCTTACAACAGGAAGGTTTATTTACAAAACTCAATCTAATCTTAGTAATCAGACACTTATAGTGGTATATAAGTGGAAACCCCTTCAATGAGGCAGTTCTCATAGTATTTATAGAAAGGCCCATTATAAATAGTTAACCTGCAACACTGGGATAAAGCTCAGTTTACTGATTTCTATGAGCGAGGCTGCAACTTCCCCGAGCGCTGGCCTCAAGAATCTGTGGAATTCAGGCCCCTTTGGCTCCCCCATGCTTAATGCAGGTCACAGCTACTTAAATCTCACTGAATCAAGCTACTTAACCAAGGTGAGCAATAAGAGCACTGGATTGGTTCAGAATTCAAGTCACGGTCTTCATTGTTTTAGGTGGCTTTTCTTTCTTTTTTTTGGTTTTACTTGAAAGCCTGATGTTCATACAGAGGTTGAATGAGGTACAGAAAAGCTCAAATGTCTCCGCTGTACATTTCAAGATGAAGAACCCATTTATCTGTCATGCCTTGAATGTGCCCATGCCTAACTGAAGAGAGGCATACACCTTTTTGATTCTTGCTACAGATTTTCCTCCAGAATCCCAGTTCATTAGCTACAGAAACTGTGGTTTCACTTGTGTGCACTAGCCAATAAGCTTCACATTAGTAATTCCCACTATAGTCTATAACTAAGGGCTCATTTATGGAAAACAAGGGCAGAGTAAACAACATGGTCTTTTGTCTGATTTAAGATTACAATCCTGACACAGTACAGTTTACACCCTCAGCCTTATATCTTTATGTTAAAGTATCATCAGATATTACCACATTTTTATTATTATTATTATTAGTGACACTAAATACTGCAGTGCACAGTGCCAGATGGCTAGTATTCAGAATAAAAATAATTCAAGGCCCATATTAGAAAGGCTCAGTGAGACTAACAGGATACATTCATCCTGCTTCCCTAATGCACATAGTTAAAACATTAGCAGACTTAAAATGTGACTTTCCACTTTAGAAGTAAAATAGCATATTGTAGAAATTATTTATAAATTCAAATTTATTTTAGCGCTATTTGTGTGTTTCTAGGATCCTGCCATAATAGAGGAGCAAATATTCTTTCACTCTTTGGAAGGCTATTTTGCCTGTTAGCCTCAAGTAAAGAAAACATAATGCATTAGGAACAGAAGCAAAAAACCATTTAAAGATATTTTTATTGGTGCAAGATATACATACACACACACACACTTTTATATATTTATTTATATATATATATATAGAAGTGTGTGTGTGTGTGTGTGTGTGTGTGTGTGTAAAAAAAAAAACAAAAAAACCCCCCAGCTTGAGTCCTAAACTTAACCAGATGGAAACGTGCCTACAAAGAATTGGATCCAATTCAGAAGAGACTGACAGCCAATAGATGAGCCAATTTAGACCAACATATGCCAAAAATGGTCAGTCATGTTATCTTATGTGCAACTCCACTGAGGCACATGCCAACTCTATCCAAACAACTTTAAGTATCTTTTTGGAAGACAGGATTTTACACGTACTTAAAAATTCATAACAATGCTTTATTTTTTGGAAAACATTCCACTTAGTTTCAGCATTTTCACAGAAGGTTTTCTTTTTTCTTTTTTAAATTATGATAAATTCTCTCTTATGGACTCCTAACTATATAAATACTTTTCAATCCATCAAAGGCTTTTAAAAAAATAAAATAAATCATACTTTAGTGACAATCCCCTATTTATTTTAATGTCTAATACAAGAAAAACTGTGCACTTGTACAAATCAATTTAATGTCCTACTTAAAAAGAACCGTTTACTTCTGAAAGCCTTGAAAACAGAAAGAAGCACTAGTGAGATAATAGTATAGATTAAGTATGCTTACAGGCTCACCAAAAAACAGAGGCCAATGTCAGAAATAAAGGTCACTCAAGAAGAATGATCTAGAGCAGAACAAATTATTTCTTTACATAATTAATACCTTATCAAGAGACCACATTTACTTCAGAGTCAAATATTACTTTCCACACTTGCTAGGGTATATTAGCAGGTATTCTGTTCATTGTCTTAACCCTCTTTAATGATCACACTCCCTCTAATGAGTGCAGGACTTGCATGTTTATTTTCTTCTTGTGGCATCTAATCTAAAGCAGGCTAGCTAAAAAATGAGATGCCAATTCAGTCATTAGTCCATCCTGACAGCATAGGATTGTTCCAAGTGTATTTTCCAACAGTTTTTGTAGTCTAGGTTTCAGCATGATCTGCACTGCAAGTAAAACCACGTTAATGAACTCTGTTAACATCTCAGCTAATCCCTTAACTTTACAAACTTGGTTTTCAATTTAAAACATAATTTGGATTTAAGTTGCTTGATAAAGCTTGACTACATCTTGCAAGGTGGTTTCCAATCTGGTGGAAAAGCAAGCAAAGACTAAACAATTCTAGCAGGTCATCATCTTCTTTGCAGCAACTTGAAAAACAATGGTAAAAGTTAATGTCCAAGTTTGCTTTCTTTTCTATGGTTTTCATATGTATAGAGTGAATTGCAGCTGTTCCTCCCAAAAAGGGACCTTGGAAAGCTGCTTCGCTCTAGGGGTGTGTCTACCCAGTATAATATAGTGTCACATAGATGTTTTTGTGCTAGCTGTGGGCACTAACATGCAGTCTTTTGCTTGGAGGAAGGTTAGCATCATTACAATTACAAGCAAGTTTTCAGGCTTTGCTGCTTGAGTAGCTGAAATCCAGGCTCTGCTTAGCTTTTGCCCCAGTTGCTCTCACACGGCAGAGTTCAGCAATTTCAGGAGCACTTGTAATAATAGAGCTACCTGTTGTCCTGTTTGCCTTTAAAAGTGCCTCATTGTCTGCTATCCTGCAGGAAGCATAGCCTTTCCTGTAGCAGTGAAAATGTTCCTATTTGCTACCACTTTGAGGCCGATGAACCTGCTGTCATTGGCTACATTTGCAACCAGTCAGCAAAACTTTTTTTTTCTACGGCTTCTGTGTAGCTGTTTCAGTTTAATCTAAAAAGGTCTGATGCTGCATTTGTAGGGATATCGTTAGTGGGGCTTGACCAACCTGCATGAGTAAGATGGTGCTGGCTATGCAAGAAGTCACTGGGGGCAGTCCATTCCACTAAGGACCCTGCATTTGGTCACAGAACATGTACATACAAGTGAGTAGTCTTCTCTTTCTAGTACAGTGGAACATGCCTGGTTGCTCTGGCATTGAACAGATGTTCCTCTTGGTTTGAGTCCCATTCAAAATTGCTCATTTGCTACACTGACACTGTATCCCCAGGATGTGCAATAGCTACATGATAGAATTGGTGTGGACTAGGCAACATTCGATGGTTTGCACACTTTGGTGATCATAAGCTCAATAATTCTTTTTGTGATGGCATATCGTATTGAAGGAGCTCAAGATGGTTCTCATGAATATTACCATGTTGGACTGTGTTGACTTACTGGCACCCCAGATCATGGAATTTGTTTTTTGTGTGCTAAATATTATTTACTGTGAGACCACTCACCTTGTTCGTGTAAAAGCCAGGTCAGGCAGTGGCATTCTGCAGACTCAAGGTCTTGCACAGTGAGATGACAGATGGGTCAGAGCCTCTGCTTGCCTGCGATGTTGGCACTGTATTTCCAGGATATGTGATGTTCATTAAAAAGGGCTTGACCCATATTGAAGAATTATCACTGGAGCTTCTTTTTTCAATCATGAGGCTGTCCATTGGTGTACAACTGCCATACTGATTGCTTCAGTCACATTTAAGTACTTACTCACTGGGGAAGACTGTGTGGAAGTTGTTGTCTTCCACCCAATTCTTCCCACCAGGTTACACAGGTGAACCAATTTCCTCTCAATAGTCATCTCTTTTTTTCAATTCCAAGATAAATATCACGTTGAATAACTTTTTAGAATGTGTCTCAAGAAAAACCTCAAATAGTTTTGTAGCTGTCGAGAAGGCAATGACTCATGTTTAATGTGCTGTTGGTGCTCTGGTAATCATTCTGGCTCTGTCAGTCATAAATGGCCAAATACTCTGGGACCATGGCTGCTGCACATCCCTTGATGAGTGGCTGCTTCTTGACTATTAAAATCAACAGAGAAAAATGTACTTCACATATATTTTGTGCGCACATTCTCTGGCTTGGAGCCTCTGCCTAACATTCACAGACTGGTTACTATTACAGGATTTCTGTATGGCCACAGAGGAAAGCGATACAATCCATTATTCTGCCCACAATGATCCTCATGATGATACAAACTACCAGACTGCAAACTCAAGTTTAATCAAACCACTCAGTTGCAGGTCCAGTAAAATATTCCAATTCCCTTAAGCAACATCTATCTATACCTAAAGCAACTGGCTGAAAAATTGACTCTGTAGGCCATGGGGTAGTTCAAACTTCCCCACTCAAGCTTCACAAGTAACTCCACTGCCAGAGATCAGAGGATACCATCAGGCAGGTCTGTATGTCCTTTCAGACTTTGACATGAGACTACTAGCGGCAGCTACCTCTGGTGGTTACAGGCATCTGGGGTCTGGGTCAACATTTATTAGGCATTGATCTATTTGTAGAAGTGTCCAATCATTAGCTAGAAATGTCTGGTGATTTCTGCAGTTTTGACCCATATATTTCTATGATGAAAGGCGCATTGGTCCTGTCTAGACTGTCACAGAACCACTCCAGGAGCACTACAGGGAAGCAGGCTGTGCCTGCTCTGTGTATGCTACCCCTAAATAGATGCAATGCAGCCAGCTTACCGTGGTGCAGGTTGGGCACCAAAAACACACACACAAAAGAGTTATACTGCACTTGTTTCAAAGTGTAATGCATATGGAAGGGGGGTTGTGAACTTCACTGTTCCCTTCTCTAAGCACAGTCCTTTGACAGCATAGGCATGAACATTATCCTGATAGTCTCCTGAGCTGTCCACTCCTTGCATAATTATTTTATGCATGCCTTTGTGCGCCTCTAGTTATGGGAACTGACATGCCTTAACCATGCTAACCCAATGGATCTGAGGTACACAGACTGAGCAACCTAAGTTACAATTGGCAATATATTCAGTAAGGCAGTCCACCTCCACCTTCCTCCTGTTCTTCCTTTGCTTATACAGTAAAGCACAGAGACCAAAAGTTCTACATACACATGTTCAATATGCATGATGGCAGGGTACAAAAGAAGTTTATCAGCATAAGCTAGGAATCAAGTGTATTATTCATATGTGAAATATATATAGGCCATCCCACACGATAAAGGATAAAGCTTTATAAACACAATGTTATTGTGTATGCTATGACATGTATTTTACAGGGTGCTGGGATAAAAGATACATTCAGGATTGCAAGGTGCTCATATGCTATGGTAATATAAATCACCAAGTAGCTCAGATAGACACAAGTACTTTATTACTATCAGTCCAAGAGTGCAGGACACAAAGGAAACCTTAAAAAAAAATTCTAAAAACCTGAAGAGTTTTTAGTGCAAAATGTGTTACGAGTCTAATATCTTATGGACCTTGACCAGCAAGAACAGAATTAAGCCAACACCAAGTGCTTTTAAAAATTGCATTCTAAAACTCATTCCTGACTCTTGTCCATCTCAAGACTCAACCAGCTGTAATTTGGGGCTAATATTTTACAGAAAGATCTCTCTGGCAAACTGCTTCCAATATTTTGGTTGTTTGGAATTGCTCAGGGGCTAGAATGGAGAAATTAATGCTAGAGAGATGGGTTAGCAAGCAAAGGCTAGTGAAGCGGTCAAACAGCTTATTTAAATAAATGGAGGCATGTTGTTCTAAAATTAATTAAACAGATACAACAGCCACAGACCCATTTGAGCAAGAGTGACACTTGGCAAAAATGTGGTCTTCTATGCACAATTAATTGTCATGGGGGTCACAGCTTTAGCAAAATGATTTTCTCTCACAATAAAAGAATTCTGTGTGTGCATACATCAGTTGTAATCAAACAACAGTTGGCCATTCTGATGCTGCTACTTCAGTAATATGATCCTATATGGAAAGACTGCTGAAAATTAGGTGCCTGTATAGCCCTAACAATGCATAAAACTTAGCACACAAGCACTGAGAAAGCTTCAGTAATTAGCTGCCTCATATTTCAGGGTATCTGCCTGCCCAGAATGGAGAAGGCAGACAGCATGGCATAGCTCACTGAGCAGCATTTCATAACATACACCTCTCTTCACAAGTGCAGAGTCCGCAACATGAGAAGTAGAAACCTCAGACAGAGCCCCTATTGTCCAGTGTCCCTTCACAGCCAGGTCACCTTATAGTAAATTTTGAAAGAGAGCATTTGTCCATAGAAGGCTAGGCAGAATGAGCCCTGGGAAAGAAGCTGGCAACATTTTTTGCAAGTTTGTAGCTAGGAAACTTTTCAGGGAGAATTATTACTGTCCAGGTAGAGAGAGGGAGAGAAAAACTAACAAAAACAAAAACAGGAGGCAGAGTAGAGGTAAGTAAATGCAGACAGAGCAACCGTCTTACCAAATGCAGTAGCCTCAAGGCAAACCCACCACTGATTGTGTCACAGATAGAACTATATACAAGCATGGGAGCTTGCACTCTGTTTAAAACCTGTAAAATTCAGTTAAAAAGTGCAAGAAAAGTTTTACAATCTTTTGAGCTATGAACTTTCAAATCAATATTGGTAAGTTTGCAGTTATAGATCAACTTAAGCAAAGCTTGCTGTTGATTTTGAAATAGAAATGAGCTTTTGACCTGCTCTCCTTTAATAAATAGCAGGTGAAGAGGGATTACCTGTATGTATCTTAGCTTTGTATTTTTATATGACAATATTACATCCAAACAATTTATGAAATATTAGGCATTGTCATAATTTCTTAACACAGTTTGTCAACAGAATTTAGACACTACATTAAAAGGACTTGAATTCTGAAATAGATTCAAATGTTGAGTTTGTTTCATCAGAATGCTAGATTTTGAAGAGCACCCCCTCAAGTGCCACTTTCATAAATAGAAAAGGCCCTGGAGATTCCTGTTTGTGCTTAGATTGTGCACTTGCAGCCAAAAGACCAACCACAAATATGCACCTTTTTGCCATTCTCCCATTTTTCTGCACATGCTCCTGCCCACAGCCTTTTCGATATCAACTCTGCTATTACAATCAGTGTATTGGTGCTGATACTCCTGAAAAAAATGGGGAGCTTCTCTTAGATTTATGAAGTAGCACATACATATACTGCAGTATGAAAAATTCCCTTTTAAATATCTTAAGTAAGATGTTACAGTCCTGTACCTGGGCTTTCAACTCTTGCCAACAATTAAAATCATGACAGGTCTAGATACGTGAAGGTTAGGTTTGCACCACGTAAAGCAGGATGTAACTAAGGTCTGAAAAATGCCTTTGTCTCAATCCCCCGCAACCAACCAGCCAACCCCAAAAAACCCACCCTAAAAACCCATCTTAGCAATCTTGAACTACATAGCATTTTCCAGTGTCCATGAGGCATGGCATTACCTACCTGTTTTAAAACCCTGAAAGTGTTTGTTACCAGCCACTCATTACAAAATCTGACTTCAGATAATATAAAAAACATCCTCCTGATTTTTCCTTTGACTATGCAGCTACTATGAAAAGCCAATACCTTCTTCAAATTGACTGAAGGCAATCTACACATTCCCATACTAATGCATGAAAAATAGGCAAACATACATTGTCACTGTTGTTATAAGCTACTTATTTGACTTTTAAATAAAACGAGCTATGCATTGACCTGCAAAGGGTCTTAAACACAATTACCATCAAGACTGATCTTCATATTCCATTTTCCTTAACTATCTGAAAATGAAAGCCTGTCTTTTCACCATGTACTTTTCAAAATGTTTATTAATGCTACCACAAGGCCAGTAAAATCTTCACATTACACTTCCAGAGCACTTGACAATACATTTCAAGGCTGCAACACAAGCTGATGTACAGAGTGTACAACCTTGTTTTTTCCATAATGGAAGTAAAACTCCCCTCCAGCATGCCCAGGATATTAGAGCTAACAGCTTTACAGGGCACATGTTCGATTGGGGTGACATAAGTAGCTTACTTGACAAACTTAGAGCAACAAAGTACTGAAAACTAGAAATGGATGCGAGAGGAGCTGCAATCCTACTGTTGTTCTGCTTTAAGCCAAAACAAAACAAAAAAGTTGTTCCTCCATGCCTTTCTCCCATTTCTTTTATCACATTATAAAGGTGCTATGCAGTTTGGTACAACTGAGTGACTCTGGTTCGGAGACCCAGCACTGGCTGTATCACAGTTAAAACTAAGATCCAGTTCTTTGCGAGAAGCTTATACACAATCTCTAGAAACAAGATTTCTGTAACGGCTCAAACAAGTCCTACTAGTGTCCAACTTTCGCACGTATTAGGTCTCACAAACATCCATTCATGACCTGCACAGGCCTCATCTTGAAGACCATTTGGAAAACGCCGGTGAAGCTCTGACTAGCACAGAAGGCAGCCCCCTCCTTGCTGGGTGGCCTGGACAGCAATATGCAGGCTTTCTATTTGTTTTCAGTTGCAAATAAAACATTGACCAATATAGGGTCTTGTCTTCCATACAGGGCCTTGCATTAGAAGAGTCTGCCACTCTCTCTGCTGGGCTCTGTTGGACCATACAAGCTATCAGTGCTTACAATAACCAATCACCTGTTGTTTAAATGGACAAACTTAGCTGGAAGAGCCTCATCTCTAGAATTAAGGCAGACCCTGTTGTCTTTCTGAGCAAAAGACTTGTATCTTTTTGCAGATTATTGCCAGACTGTCTAACATATGAATTAGTGGTTATCCCTCCACTGTTGAAATTGGTCAACACATTACATTATTCATAGATAGTAGGGTCAGAAGGGACCTCAACAGATTGAGTCCGACCCCCTGCCTAGGCAGAAAAAAGTGCTGGGGTCAGATGACCTATCTAGCCTTCTCTCAAAGACCCCCAAGGTAGGAGACAGCACCACCTCCCTTGGAAGCCCATTCCAAATTCTGGCCACCCTTACCATGAAGAAGTTTTTCCTAATATCTAGCCTAAATCTTCTCTCTGTCAGTTTGTGACCATTGTTCCTTGCTCAAATCTCTCTCAACTGCGGTCTAACCAACACTGCACAGAGGGGAAGTGTCACCTCCTTGGTTCTGTTTGTCGTACATCTGCTGATGATGCATGATAAAGTGCGGTTAGCTTCGCTGATGATGGTCACACTGAAGACTCATGTGCATCTTGGAGTCCACCATGGACTGGTTGCCCTGCTACATCATTTTTCCTGCTGGACTCCCACAGACATGGTCCTTCATAATCTTTTCAAAGACCTTTCCAAAGATGGAGGTGACAGTACATTACATTACATTAAGCTGTTTCTTCTTTAACATCATTCAGGGCTGAGGTGTATGTGCATCTTAAAAAAAAACCTGCAACTTTTTTTTTTAATCTTACATGAGCACAATGACAAGAAGTGATGAATTACTGCCAGTGATCAGAGCATCAGTATTATAAGCTTCTCAGTGCTGTAATATTTTGCCATCATATTTTGGTGGCACTTTGTGGTAGGCCTTCACATAGTTGTTCTGCTGAATCTACTCAGGTTGACTGTACTTAATAGCTTTTGTAAGGAAAATTCCCACTCCTCTGCAAAACAGTGGACTTTTCTAATAGCGAGCAACAAAGATACAGACCCCACTGGCTGTCAGACTCCTAGGGAAATCTGTGTGCACAGCCTCAATCATAACCTCCAGGAGAATGGGTAAGAAAAAACAAAAGTATTTGGACTTTCAGAAGCTCCACTGGACCAAAATGCTACCTGATGAATTGAATGTGAAGGACACTGGGTTTTTTTTTCCACTGGGGAATAGGAGCCAATCAACAAAGCACCAAGCTGTCACTCCTGAGACCATTGTTCAAATACAGATGGGATTCTAAATGAGAAGTGTGGTAACCCCAAAACAATCCTTAATTTATGTAAAAATCCAGCAGTTTACGATCTTTAATTACTGTTTTCTTTGCTGCACACATGCAACTCAAATTACAATTAATGAAAGTTACGTGCACATGTGGAGAGAGAAAAAAATATCATCCTATTTGAACTCATTCCCTAAAAACATTCAATGGCGGCATTTTGTCAGTCAGCATCTATAGAACAGTCCTGCATAATATCATTAAGAGTGAAAGATGTGGAAAATGAAGCTCTAGAAACAACAGCTGGAGGTTCCTATCAGACTCAAATAGGAAACAATCTGTTCCAGGATCTCTCTTTCACTCCAGTAATACAGCACTCCCTACAATACAATGGTTAAACACCCTAGCTATATAATGATGTGATAACATGAGCTACAGCTACTGCAGTTTAAATGAGCCCCATATATTGCATCATTAAACTATCACAAGTGGGGTTGCATTAAATGTCCTTCACACTTCTGGTTTCAAAAGGAAATACTAAAATTACAGAGACTGAAATTTAGTTTCAGGAATGAGTCGAGTTATTCCGCTACATGGCTCCTGTAAACTATACAAGCGAGTGCTGGGGTTGAGATGGGGCAGGGAAGGCTATTGTATCAGTATGTAAGAAATAACTACAAGCAATATTCTAAACTAAAGACATTTAAGCTTTACTAAGAACATGAAAATGCTTTAATACCATGTAGATAATCTGAATGCTCTTCAAACGTGCTTTTGGAGCTAAACAAATATTTATCACCTTTCTAATAATAACCAAAAGTGTGTTTGGGGGCAGGAGGGGCGGGGAACTAGAATTTGGGCATATAATATGAATTTATCTTCCTCTGATTGATCATCTGAAGTTTGATTGCCTAATGCTAACCCAAAGCACTATAATTTGTTATCAACTTCACTGACACTAGTAAGCACTGCAAACAATTACTTTTGCTACAAAACAATTCAATGCTTTCTCGTTTGGGTGGATACAGAGCGATATTCCCATAGCTGCTATTAAAATCATCACTATTCTTATTCTGTGCATGTGACTGACAAAATATCTGTTTCCCCTGGGAACTGCTGTTAAACTGGAAGAGTCATTTCAACAGGACACCCATTTCTATTCACAAAGAGATAAATCCTTTATTTAGTAATAATTATCTATACACAGCTTAACAACGGAGTCATGGTAAGAAGTCTCTCCAGCTGAATGTTTACACAACATGATTTTAAACGCATTTTTTTGGACACTAGTTGCCTTTACTGTACAATTTACATTCCCATCCTGAAAAGAAACCTTGACATAATTTAAAATCTAGATTTCATGAATTGTATACATCATAAGTGTTGAGCCATAACTGTGCAGCCAGGGGCAACACTATAAAGGGCATCTGCAATAGCGAATTCTACATTCACATTTGCAAAAAGCCCAGCGTTGTGAACTCATATTAGAATAGTAGCTCAAGCCATTTTCTTTACTTATCCTGATATGCTTTTTTCACAAGTTTTTTCCCCCCTTGGAATTAAGAATACATACCTACATTTGAAATGTTTAAAGCTGTTAAGGACAATATTCAGTGAAGCAGCAGCTGTTTTAAACTAAAGCCCTATCTCAAATAAATATACATGTACAGAAATAACGAGAGGTTGAAGTTCTTCCAGGAACAAGAAAGTGTAAATAAAGATTTAATCCAGGCTTCACTACAACATCATAAATTGTGGTGAACTGGTTTAATTTGGACCAGAAGCATGTCACTGGTCAAAGAGACTTTCAAGCATTATAGAAAAATTACAGTTCAGAAAGAGTGATGTAATAACTTCTGGATTTTAGCAGAACTTCCCCTCTGCAGTCTCAGAAGTTGGTGTCTCTATTTTTATTCAAGTCCTCCAAAGCTATGATTCTCTAGATTAGCATGAACATTAAAATGTTCGCACAGACTGGTCTAAGCAGAAGCTGTGGCACATGAACACAAACCAAATCTTAACATAGTCAGAGCCAAAATTTTCCCTTCTAAGCGAACAAGAGGTTCACTAGGTGAAGAGCTACTACTAGTCTGAGGATGCCTGCTGATAGGGCAAGATGTCCTACTTGTTATTTTGGTCTCGCACCTGTTTGTTACCATAATGCAAAATAGGGGCAGCTGCAAAACTAAGTCCATCTGTAACCCTTCATTTCCACCAGCTGGAAGAGGTGCTTCCTCTTCAACTACAGGAAGAGGCACATGGCACGGAAAAATTATCATCTTATTACTAACCATAGAAACTTCCTTCCATCTTCTATGTTCTGCTTCTAAAGTTACAGTAGTGATGTGTAAAGCGAGCCAAGGAATCAGACAAAAAAGCAGGATGAACATTCAAATACAAATGCAAATAGTACTGCAATGTTTATCTAGAGTCTGCAGCATGGAAAAGTGTGACACCTCAAAAGTGGAGAAACACTGCCCACAAGGTCATTTCAGTTCCACAGCCAAATGTTGTTTCCTACACATATTTTTTGAGCAGTTATTTACGTTATGGAGAGACCTTCAATTAACCCTCACTCTGCCCTCACCCCATTAGTTTTAATCAATGATGACACACACAAGCATTTATTTTTGAGATAAAATCTTTAGAAGGTGCCAACCAGCACACTTCGGCACCAAACCCTTGAAAAAAATTAGCTGTGTTCATGTTACTTGTGGCTGAAAAAAGATCTTCCCTCTCCTGCAACAGTAATGACACTCACTGTACACTACATGCAAAAACCAAAAAAACCCTTATAGTAATTAACTGCATAAACTTTACTTCTGCATTTACTCAGTTGCAAAAGCATGTTTCCTACATCATAATATTCCAGCATCGAAATCAGTATTGCTTTCAAATCAACTATAACACGAGAGTAGCGTTAGATCTGTCATTCAGCAACAACTACAGTTGATAAGTCAGGCAATAGGTGGACAACTCTCCATTGAGAAAAACATATCTCGATATTTTGTGTTGTTCATGTAGCACTAATTTCTAAAACTTGTAATGCTCAAGTAACGTGTCAAAGGAAACCATGTTTAAGATTGAAATGCTACTAAACACAATTTTCGTATACCACTTGGCATATACAGCAGTAGGTATAAAGAAATTAATTCAACTGCATTTTTCTTTCAATACTAAAGGAAAAAAATTAATTTGATTTAGGAAAACGGGGAGAAAAGTCTCCAAAGGGGCTTTTATCAGCATTTTGCTAATTGTTTTTGGCAGTTAAAGATGATACTATTTTTGTGGTCACTGTGCTGTTGTGACAAATTTAAAAGAGACGTATTCAATTAGGGAAAATAAAAAGAAGACCCTAAACAGAAATAATTCTGAACTGTCACCAGACATTAGCAAGATTTTATTTTGCCTTAACACAACAAAATATGAATGCCATAAAAAATCCTTGCACTTTGATGTACTCTTTACAATCATTCTTAACTGGGGGGGTTACTGGCATGGATTACTTTATCCTTCCACAATTACAGAGAACAATAGACTAGCAAAAATGAAAGAAATTTAAAGCTCAACTTCTAATTTAAATTGGCACATTTTCATCAATAGCTGATGATAAATTCAGCTAAATTAAAAAGATACTACACCCCTGCCTGCCCCCCAACAAATTCAATCTGTAGTCCAATCTTCAGAGATATTCACTGATTGGAGTGCTTAATTTTCCAAAATGTCAGTCCTATAGCATCCTGCATCTGATTTTTCAGAGGACCTTAGGCTCCCAGTTGCTTCAAAAGGCAAGTGGGACCTGAGCATCCAAAATTAGTGAAAGCCAAAGCTTTCAGGAGTTTTCCCCAAGGCAGGACCTATAACCAGAGGCCAATGAAATCCTACAAGTTGCATGGGGATCTGAAATTTTTCAGCACCTCACAGGTGTGGACCTTGGGTTTAGAAGCCCACTGGAGCAACTGGCAGAACAACACTTAGGTCCATTTCTCAGACACTCATGCAAATGATTAAATGCATCATTCCTTTACACGCTGGTTTCACTTATCCATGCCTGAAATGAAGTAGATGACTGCATTCTGTTTAGGTATTCTAGCAGATGCCAAGGACACAGACTCTTGAACTATACATTTGGCAGGTAAGTAGTGGAGAAGCTTTGTAATTCTAATATTTTGCTTTACAACATTTATTGGTAAATGAAATCAACATTATAGTTTCTTAATTTAGAATTGCATCCAGTTTTTAAAAATACATTTAGCTCACCTTTAAAAGGAATGCTTTGATGTTTTCTAGAGAGGCAAGTACAAAAGTTATTTCAAAGGAGTAAGCGGAGCGGTTCCAGTCTTGACTCTGCAATCAGAGGTTGTTGTTTTTTGGGGGTTTTTTGGCCTTGTTGATTTTTAAAAAAGAAGCAAATTATTCCAAACCAGACAGACATTTAAGAACTTAAATTACACCTTATTCATTAGCGAATATATTCAAGTTAACTGAATTACATTAAAAATATAAAACATTGTTACCAACCATCAATGTTGAAAAATAATATAGGCTAAGAACAAGCCTGTGTACCACTTAATAATACATCGTGGGGGGGAGTCCAATAATAATACATCTTGGGGAATCCAATCTTTGCCACGTGAAACAGTAGAAGTCATCTGACAAGTGGTTGCCAGTGAAATGTACAAATGTCTGAAACTGCCATAAAAATATACATTGTTAATTAGCAATAAGTTGAGATTTCAAAAAAGTTCGGCTCTTGCAGATCTTAATAAATATTAGAGATTCTCAAAAATGTGGAAATAAAAATCCTTTGGTTAACATTATGCTTCACTGAGAAACTGTAAAAATAAAACAAAACCAGGAACTGTATGAATGATTTGATTTTTAAAACAAGAGCTGTGCTTCAGTGCAATATTAAGTCGCCATTTAACCTGTTGTAGAAAATTATTCCTGCACCACATTTAGCATGAGCAGTTTCCACAGCCTTTTACACTATTGATAATTTCTTCTTGTAGTTTCTTCCTTTCCTCCTCTTTGGACATATAGTTATTTTGCTTTTCCCATTTCTGGTTATTATTGCTAGTCTGTATTTTGCTGCTCTGTGTGTGCCACATTTCATAGTAGAGACTGCTGGGACTGGTGAGAAGATCAAAATGGTTACCACGTTCAGCAACTTTACCCTGTAAAATATAAAAAGTTAGAGATTAAATCCTACCAGATCTTTTGAGCATAAGGACAGCATGGCCCAGAGTCTTACAGTGTGGTTCTTGACAATCCCCATCTTTAATAAAGGGGTGAAACCCATGGAGACATGGGCTGTAATAAATGAGTAATGGCATTTGGTGACAGACTACCTGTAGGCCACACTTCATGTTAAACCAGGGCTGGGCAAAATATGGCCTACAGGCTGCATCCAGCCCGCCAGGCACTTTCATCTGCCCCGTAGGCACTCACCAACGAAATGTACCCTGCCCAGCCCTTCCGCTCATGAGGGTGGGAGCAAGGCACCCAAGTATACCCCCCCAACAAACCCTATTGCACCTCACTCCCACCCTTGTGGGCAGAAGAGCCTGGCCCAGCCAGCTGCAGCTTCCAGCCCAGGGGGACCTGCTTGGCTTGGCTTCCCTGGCATCCTGCTTGCTCAGGGGAGCAGGTAAGGAAGTGGCAAGGGCAGGGTGTAGCTGCAGCTGGGTTAGGGCAGGCAGTATGGGGCTGGCAGCAGCATAGAGCCCATGCCCAGGGAGTGGCAGGAGTGCAGAGCTTGGGTGGGCAGGGTGCGGGTGAGGGAGGGTGGGAGGGGTACCCCCCACACTTCCCCACATGGTGTGAACCCCTTGCTGACAGCGGCAGTAGGCAGGGGTGCTTGTGCCCCGTGCTGGCACCTGGCAACATGGGGCTCTGTCCACTGCTGCGCATGGGGGCAAGGAATGCTGCCTGCCCAGCCTGCTTTTATCATGGGGGCTCCGCACTGCACAGCGTGGCATGCCTGCAGCTCCCCCACACACGCAGCACCACGGAAAGCCTCGTCCTGGAACTGGCTGCCTTTGCTGCCCCCTGCTGTGCAGGTCCCAGGACTTTGTGGGGAAGCAGGGTGTGGCAGAATGCCACCTCCGTCTCTCCCCAAAAACTCTATGTGACAATTTGGTTAACATGGTCCCTGCAGAGGGCAGACATCCCTCTCTCAGGTAACACTGAGTTGTAACCTGAGCTGGATACATTCCTGAGGGAGGGGGGAAACCTGCTCCCTCTGCCTACCTGACTGACATCACATACCTGGGTGAGGGGCTTACACTCCCTATTATTCTAAGCTAATGCCAACCTGACTGGGAAGGGGCTAGAGACTCTACCAGTCTACCCGGCAACCAGTGATGCATTTCAAATTGGTTGGCTGGCAGCCAACAGGTGCTGGCCTCCACTGGACCAGGTAAATGAGGTCATAAGGTCTATATAAGTTAAGGACTGCCCAGGAGGAGGCGCAGTAGCCATGATGAAAACTCAGAGAAGAGCTAGACCATCTGAAACTTGCTCTCTCTGTTGAAACTCATGATCAATGAACTGCCTACCTCCAGAGGGAATCTCCACCTGCCTCTGGATAATACTTGTGAGTAAGATACCTGAGATCTCAGAGACGTGATCAAAAGCTACCCAGCCATGCCAGTTTGCTCTATGGGATTTCTGATATTGCTCAACCCTCTACCCTATTCCGAACCTACTCCTTGTAACCAATAAAGTTCTCCTTCATACCTAGCATGGGAGACTTATTGGGAGTGTGTCTAGATTATACCTTGGGGTCCCCTGGGTTTGGCTGACTAAAGGAGACCACTATTTGTTCTTCAGGCTTGCATTTCCCAGGGGGCACAGAGCCAGGATCACTCCAGACCCTGGGTGGTGGTAGTGTTACCCAGGCTAGCAGGTTTGCTCCAGGAAGGGGGCTGGCCAGATGTGAGGCGCCCCCAGGGAGGCACTTGGAGCCTGGAAGGTGGTCGGGTAGCGAGGTGGGTGGCTCAGCACAGGAGCACTCCCTACTGGCCCGCCACACAGGGCTCCCTCCAGTCCTGGCAGAGTGCTGGGACTTGTGCAGCAGGAGGCAGAGAAGGTAGTCTGCTCCAGCATGGGGCTTCCCCTGGTGCTGCATGAGTATCAGAGCTGCAGGCGTGCTGCGCGGAGCCCCCACAATAAAGGCAGGCTGGGCAGGCTGAATTCCTCGGCCCCATGTGCAGCACTGGACAGAGCCACACACATCCAGGTGGCACATGCGCCCCTGACCGCTGCTGCTGCCCGCAGCAGGAGGTTTGCGCCACGTGGGGGAGTGTGTGGGGGGCCACCGCACCCTCCTAACCTCTCACACCCATACTCTGCCCTCACAACTGCCCCACATATACACACCTGCCCAACATACCCTAGGCCCCCCGCCCCACACAGCCACACCCCCTCACAGCCCAAGGCTTTATTTTTGAGTTATTATGCAATCCCCTCTATATACAGTATGCAAACACAAATCATGACAAATATTTTGTGCAATAAAATCAAAATATGTTATAGTAGATATTTGACCTTTAGTATATGTGTTTTTTTCTGGTTCTAAGATGGCAACCCTTCCCTCCAAAAGGAGTATTTCCAGGGGGACAAGTGGAGGGACTTTTGGTGGCAAAGGTCAGGGGCTAGGGGTGGGACTTCCAGTCCCAATATGATGACCAGGGAGTGGGGGTGGGGGGTGAGGCAACAGTCAAGGGGCAGGGCTACCAATGTAGCCCTCAACAGCTCACCAAAACTCATTGAACGGCCCTCCAGCTGAAATAATTGCCTGCCCCTGTGTTAAACAGTTCTGGAGTGCTCTCTAGTTCTGAAAACTGAATTCCGACCAGGGTCTCAGTGAGACAAAACTTAAAACTTGTCTGCCTGCCAAGTTTAAAATACTACTAACATGCTATTTAGAATAGGTTAGTGCTACATATAACTGCTAGGTGTTGTTACTATTATTCCTGTAGAGTATAGCCCACATGGATGTGCCAGAATGAGTAAGTCATATATACTGGCTTAGCTTAAGTTGATTAGGAACAGTTTTAGGAACCTAAAAGCCACTCTTAAGCCCCAAATAAAAATAGCTACAGAGAGATCCATAGTTAAACCAGAATTAACATGATCAAGTTAAATTGGTGAACTCATGTGTTTAAAAGTCCCCAGTTCGTGATTGCACTTTCCAAAGCAGTATTAAGACCATACAGCATCTAGCTGCATCCTGTATTCAATGTGGGTTAGAAAACTGTCTTCTGAATCGTCTCTAAGAACTACAGACAACCAAACTACCTTTTTTTTTTTTTTTTTATAGAGAACTGTGTAAGAGACATATTTACACTAGCTTCAAAAGAAAAGGATATATTTGTTTTCTCTTGCTGTTCTTACAGGTCATTTTGGGAAAAGTTGGCATTTATATGCACAACTGCATAGATTTTGTATTAGTTCCAAACTCTGATCTACAGTTAAATTTACCTCCTTGTGACAGCTGCTGATGAACATGCTGGGAAACAAAATTGGGTCTTGTCACTTTTATTACTCCTCATGCTGGCAAAATGTTAACAAAGATGCACTTTGCCAACTTAACTATGGAATTTTGTAAAATTCCAAGTGATTAATTCACAGAGCTCACTCTGCTGGGCTCTGGAAACAAAACTGTTTCAAGGAACCTTTTCAGTCCTTGAAAACAATTCCATCATCTTCACCTAGCTTTGAAGCACTGACCTCAATATCATTAATAAGGGGCTTGTCCACTTACTGGTGCAAGAGTTATTTTGATTTTTAATACATAAGAAAAATCCTAAACCTGTGAAATAATACGTACATCACTAAGCAAAAGTAGCTGTATAGTTTCCCAGTCCCTCCACCATTCTTGATGCTTCTTTAACTGGCTCTCTTAATAGCCTGAAGGGTACAGCAGGGGTAAACAAGCAACTTTCACAGAGCAAGAAGTAACAAGGCTTCATGAACCAGCCAGCTGGCAGGGCAGGACGCAACTTATTGTCTGACTGAGCATATCATTGGGTGGAAAGCAACACATCTTATGAACCTGAGCTTCACAGCTGTTCTGCTGTTACTAAGTTACTGGTTTAATTTTGTGCATCTTTAAATTCAACAATTCAAAACACTGTGCTGTCCTGAACTGTATTTTCTATAGATTTATTATATATGTAAAACCCATACAGGATATTGTAATAAAGTACAATTATAAAAAAGGTCCCGACCATGAAATATATACTATTTAAATGTTTAACGAAAGCTGAAAATGGCAGGAAATTTAGGCTATTTAATTTTGTGTCTTTTGTTTCTTCCATGTGAAACTCAATGATATTCAGATACCATTGCTCTGAAAATTCCTTTAAGAAAGTCCTGCATCACCATTTGTTGTACCCACCCAAAATCTTGTCTGCTTTTCTTCTAGTTATAGTTCAGTCAAGATTTCTAGGATTATGAGCACAAGAGTAGCAATTAAAGAGAACTAATTACAGTGTTAAATCTAAGATCCATAACATGTAAGCTAAAGTAATTAATATTGATGAACTTACCAACCTTTTAAAAAAAAGAAAAAACTTAAAACTAATTTAACTCCGTTCCCAAGATTTAACAGAAAGAATGCCAACTTAGAACAGACAGCATGAGGTGATACCTAAACAGTGATATAAATCAATTAAATACTGAAAGGTCTTCCTTGGGAGGGAAGGGGAGAAATATAAGTAAGGATAATTACACTTTTCTAGAGCTACAGTAAAAAACGGTGCTCAGATTCCTAACATAATTAGATTGAATAATCATGCAACAATTTATTTGCAGACATGCCAAAGCATGCTGTCCTCTTTTCTATTGAGAGAGAAACAACGGATATTTGAAAAATGGCCACTCACTGGTAAAAATGAAGTATAATAAAGGTGTGCATATTGGAAATGCACACTGACAGAACTCCATAATAAATTAAGAAAAAACGTGCAACACCCTAAACCAGCGGTGCTCAACCTTTTGGCCCCACACACCACATGGGCAGTGCCAGGTCCATCCTGGGCTGGTGGGCTCAATTTGGCAAATGGGGTGGATACAGAGGGGCCCAACTCATCTGCAGAGATTTGTGGAGGGCTGTGGCCCAGTGCTGATCCAGCTGCATAGGGGGAATGAGGCATGGCTTTGGAACTTGGCAGCAGGGGAGAGGTGGCAGTGTTGCCATATTTACCCAAATAGAAGACAAGGTCCACCCCCGTTCCCCACCCCATCCCCCGCACTCAGCAAGAGGGAAAAAGCCCCACATTTTATACTTGCATACGAGAAAACCTTATTAAATATACTGGTGCCTGCACTCAGTAATGGAAACAAACTATGAAGATGATTAAATGCAGCCAACACCAAGTATGACTATAAAACACATGTCTCATACTGGACAAACATTCTGATGGGAACCTACCACAAAGAGATTAATTAGCACAGCCCATCTGGATAAGGCGCATGGTAGTGCACACTGAACACAGTGCCCCTCAGTGCTGACTTTTACAAATTATGGTGAGCCACTACACTGCATACATATTTACTTCCTCTTCACTCCCACAGCTGAGCTGTGACATTCTCTCCCATTTCTTCACCAGCCCTAAACATCTGGCAAAGATCACCAAACAAGGCCTCAAACAGTTTACGTAAAATCCCTCTGCTGCCCCCTTGCTCAGCCTGTTACGTATGATTAGTGTAGTCCCATGCTCTGGAGGTGGAGCTGGACCAGTTCACCCTGCACCTCATCTGCATATAAATTTTTGGAGGATCCCAGGACCTGTGACAAGAACACCTGGTTCCAGTCACGAGTGGGAGGCTAATTAGCTCATGGATCTTCTGTAGGAGGTATTTGGAGTACACATAAATGTGCTGAGCTATGGGGTCACCATGGCTTGAAATCCTGTGGACTCTGCTGGGGCCTAGCCCAGTGAACTATATGGCATAACAAAGGGGTTACCTGACCCTTTCCCAGATTTATTTTCCCTGCTATAGGAGCAGGAGGGGGACAAATTCAAGGCAAACTTCCAATAATTAGATCCTAAACCTGGAAAATTATAACAAATTTATTAATTTTCCATATACAGAACTGTATTCAGGGGTTGTCTTGTATTCAGAGCAATCTTACATTCAAGTAAATATGGAAATCACCACTACTCCTCCACTGCCAAATTTCCTGACTTGTGAGGAACTCTGTGGACCAGATGCTATAGCTCTGCAGGCTGCATTTGGCCTTCAGGTTGGAGGTTGAGCACCCCTGCCCTAAACCCAAGACCAGACCATTCCAGAAAACCTTGTAACCTATTTAAAAATACCTGTAATTAAACATCACACACACACGTGTATGCATATATATTTTGTCACTGATAAACTGTAGTTGTTGCAAAGGGAGCTATATCAGCATTTCTCAAATCGTGGGTTGCAACCCAAAATGGGTTGCAAGAATATACGAGAGTCATAAACAAACTTTAAAAATAGATTCTCCTTTAAAGGAGAAAAGTATGGGAAACCATGGGTTTTCCCTTGCAGGCTGGTAGAGTTCCAGCCTGCAAGGGGCTACTTGGAGCCCCCCCCATGCTCAACACACACCCGCCCCTGCCTCACACACTGGGAGCTGGGGGCAGAGTTAGGAGTGAAGGGTGCCGGCAGGGCCAGGGGGCTGCTTTCTACTTAAACTATTTACTGGGTTGGGACTGGTCATTGATCTTTACAAATAGGTTCTGGTACAAAATACATTGAGAACCAATGATCTATATAAAGGCAGAATTGTGCTAGATTTTAACACACACATACAAAATCACTAACAGACACAGACATATCAAAGTACAACTTCAGAGGATGATGATCTCACCTGATTCAGGACAATGATTTCATCTGCATCCACTACTGTTGACAATCTGTGGGCAATGAAAACAGATGTTCTGTGCTTCACTATGTCCCTCATGGCATTCAGAATGTTCTGTAAGATGAAAAGTGTCGATGTATGTGCACACACATATATTGTATCCATTTAAGAGGAACTAAAATCAGGTCATTTAACATGTCAAACAATGCAGAAGAAAGCATTCAGTAGTGCCAAAGCCCCCAAAAGAGAACTATGAAATTTATGGAAGATCACAGAGAGAGCCAAGAAATAAGACATGACTAATTCTTTACAATTCCAAGGGAAGCCAAGAGGGGTTCAATTCACAGAGAAGCAAGAGGATGAAGGAACTGAGGTGTTTGATTGTATTGAAAAAACACTTTTGTAATTTGGCTGAGCAAGAAACAGTGGTGCTAGCAGTGACAAAAAAGTGAGCATGTTTAACCGGCTCACAGGATAGTAAAGAAAAGCTAAGGCTTGGCAAATGGGAAACTAACATCCTCAAAATTAGAACAGCTCTGAAATAAATTTCATATCTACACCACACAACTACTTTTTCACTTTCCAGAACATATTCATCAAGCACAAATAGTGCTTTTTAGGAGGCTGGATGTTGACTGCACAACCTGGGATTTACATTTTGTCATCCTTAAAGAAAGCTCGCCTTTGTCAAAAAACACATTTTGACTATATGATACACATTTCTATAATGGACTCATTTTATTTGCTACCTTTAAAGTACAGCTGTTTTGGGCAAACTTGCAGCTTTGCTTGAAAACCATGTAATAAATATAGCAAAATGAGGAGGGAGAGAAAATAAAGCAGCACTCTCCAGAAGTATGTTATAAATAACTAAATCACTAGTCCAAAAAAAGAGTTTACTCCAGACAGGTGGATTGTTATTTTATTTATATGATACTCTGGTAAAGAGAAGTAGCCAGTATGCAACTGTAAAATACAAGCAATGTAGTGATCAGAGGTCAGTAAGTATGCCAAATACTATGCACAAGTAGAGACAATCTGCAAAAATGCACTTAGCTCTAGTTTTAGGTGAGGTTAGTTCATGAAATTACTCTTAGTGCTGAGATTTTTGTATTGAATGCAAAGATGTGGTTATGAAATCTGATGCAGTTGCTGTGGTAGTGTCATGACATCTGTGTCACAACATCCTGATGTTTCCCAGCCCTTCCCGTGAAATGAATATAAATTAATATGAGCACTGCAGGTTATACATACCTGACTTGCATCCCAGCAAGATGCTCCACAGCAAAACAAAAGGTTTTCTATTTTTCATTACATCAGTCATTTACCCGACTTATTTTTCATTAATGCTAAAGGCAACCAAATGCCTCCATATAAAGTGGACACTAGGGCTTTATAGTTCACAAGTACATAAGGCTATTACAAATGATGTAGGATTACTGCTGCAACAAGGTGTCACAGTGTAAAACAGGAAATCAATTCAGCTATAGGCCTGACATTCCTGACTCTCACTCAAGGTAGGCTGGGGAACAGCATCTCAGCCCTCAGCCTTCAGTTGGAGGAATTCACCACTCTACACTGACAACACCAGGAAGCAGCATTAGAGAAGAGTAGTCAGACAAAAGCTAAGTGATAAGAACTTTTCTAAGGAAGTTGAAGGGTGGCAAAAATAGATGCAATAATGGAAGTGAAAAGGCTTTAACGTTCTTGACCCTACTTTACCTCTTCTGTAATAGAATCTAAAGATGATGTTGCTTCATCATACAGTATGATAGGAGGATTCTTTAGCATTGCTCTTGCAATGGCAACTCGCTGCTTTTCTCCTCCTGAGCAAGAGAAAAAACAAGTTATTTTTGCTTTAATCACCAGTACATGATATCCTAACATGACACTGCCCCCCTCCTACACCAAAAGTTAGCTGCTGGAAAATAGGGGTGCCATCTTAAATGAGAGAAGAAAGAGAGCAAAGATCCTGCAGGAGCTAGATTGCCAGTCAAACTGGGTGGGCAGCCAGCAGAGTCTGCAGTCAGCTGAGAACAGATCCTGCAGGAGCAGAACTGCCTAGCCCAGGGGCGGGCAAAATATGGCCCAAGGGCCAGATCCACCCCACGAAGCCATTCTATCTGGCCCATAGAGTCCCTAAAATTAGAAAATTAATACTTATCTGCTCCTGGCTGCCTGCCAAAGATAGCAAGAGCCAAGGGCCAGAAGCCCCTGCCTAGCAGAGCCTTCTGGCCTGGAACCGCGGGGCTGTTCCAGCCTCCCTGCACCACAGCGAAATACAGATAAGAACGCGAAGAACGGGGGAAGGAGGAGGGAGGCAGGGGAGGACCGCAGGCAATTGCCCCAGTCCCTGGGGCCAGGCTGGCTCCTGCCGAGTCCTGTGGTCACAGCCATGCAGCTGGGAGCCACATGGTGCCAGAGCCCCGCCGCAGCAGCAGGCAGAAAAGTAGGGAAAACAGCAACAGCAAGGGGGTGGGAGCAAGCAGGTGCATGGTGTCCTGGGGCCAGCACCAGTGTGGCCCAGAGCGACGTGGCAGGCTGAGCTGTGCCAGCAGGGAGAGGGAGGAGACAGCTCAGTTCCACAGAACCTGTGACGGCTGAGACCCTGCACTCCTGCCACCCTGCTCTGGGGCCTGCTGGCGCTGGCCCCACACTTCCACTGAGCTCTTGCTGTGCTCCTGCGCACTCGCTCACAGCCACCCCTCCTCTCCCCCAGCCCATGGTACAGGTGGGGACCAGTATGCACAGCCCCAACCCTGCGTGCCCCACGCTTGCCCGTCTGGGCCGAGCAGCACTTTCATGGGACAGCATGGGGCAAAAGTGGCCCTTCCCACTCCTGCTGCTTCCTGGTGCAGCTGCCCAGAGCCCACACAGGGCTGCCCTGCATCTCCGCAGTGTCATTGCTGCTTCTGGGCTGCTCCACGGGGCAGTGGTGGCAATGCAGAACAGATGCAGGGCAGCCCCATGTGGGCTCCAAGTGGCTGCACCAGGAAGCACCGGCAGCAGGAGGGGGAGGGGCCACATGTGGTCTGTGCTGAGCAGCAGTTTCTCTCCCACGCCAGCTTTGCTGAGCCTGGGCCCCAGCACCAGCTTTGGGCTCGCCCATCCAGGCTGAGCAGCAGTGGCAGCAGCAGCTGGGCAGAAACTGTTGCTTGGTGCAGGGGAAAGCAGCCCCTCCCCCTTGTTGCTACTAGGCAGTTTTTGGTGCAGTCGCCCGGAGAGTGGCTGGGGTGTGGCTCCTCTGGATTGCCCAGAGCAGCAGCGGTGACAGTGCAGAGCCACTGCAGGGAGGCTCAGAAGTGGTGGTGAGGGAGCCGCAGGGCAGCCCAGCATGACACATGGTCTGGGCAGCTGCACCAAAAAACTACCCGGTGGCAGCAAGGGTGGTGGGTTGGGCCTGCTTTCCCTAATGCCGAGCAACAGTTTCTGCCCAGCTGCTGCTGCTCAGCCCAGATGGATGAGCCCAGAGCCAGCGTGGGGCGTGGCTGCGCACGCTGGTCCCCACTGCTACCACTGCATGCCCTGGACTGGTGGGACATGCCACAGCTGGGCGGTGTGGGGTGCAGGGTGGGCTAGGGCTGACCGGCTCAGGGGGGCACGTGCAGGGGGGCTCCCATACACAATCACCAACTCCACAAATACCATACCCACACGTTTCTCGGGGGAACCCTGTTCACTGCTATGTGCACACACCCCGCTACACATGTACACACACAATCCCCAGCCACCCTCTCCCTCCACACACACTACAAGCCCCCACAAACCCCACACCCACCCACCCACACCCCCCACACAATATACAAGGGTAAGACTGCATTTTGAGCTATTATGCAATCACTTCTACATATACAGCACAACCACACAAATCAGGACAAAAATATATATATTTTTAAATTAAATTAAAATATATTATGGGTGTTTGATCCTGTGTGCGTGTGTGTACACACAGACACACAATTCTTTTTTTCTCATTCCAAGATGGGAAACCCTCTTCCCAAAAGGAGCACTTCCAAGGGCATGGGGAAGGACTTCTGGTCCCATGATGGTGACCAGGGGTGGGACACTTTGCAAGAGTAGCCCCTCCCCTTGACGCCCTCAACACCTCACCAAAACTTGTTAAGTGGCCCTCAACCCAAAATAATTGCCTGCCTCTGGCCTAGCCAGTCTTCTCCTCACTGGCTGGTTGGACCCCCAGTAGACTTGCAAGGTACTGGTGGCTGAGCTGAACTACTTGCCCTTTCTTCTCTTCTCAAGCTAGGTGGGCAGACAGCACTGTGTGCCTCATCTGACAACTAGGGCATTCACATAAAAGCCACAGGTTTTTGCTCAACCGTAGCTGCCTGTGCTGTCCCTGAAAAAAATATCATACTTACCGACTTTCAAACACATGGTACATGTCTTATGGAGGGAGGTATGATATGCAAGAAAATACAGTGTTTATCTTAAAAGCAGACATATGCTTTTGCCTAGTGATTACATATTCTACACTGAAAAGGATCACAGCTGCATTACAGGATAGCTTCACCTGTGGGGCTCATCAAAATCCTGAAGTTCACAGAACAGTAAAGTTCATTTAATGCTGTGATTACACCTGGAATTTCTTCTGCTACCAGTAACTGCCTTACTGGACAGTGACACCAGAAGCATTATCTCAAGGTATGAGGAAAATTAGCTTTCATGTTACCTTAATCTCAAGTCAGTCGGGATTTCAATTCTCAACTCTGAATTGAAGTTGAAGAGGAAGTAGTAACCTTCTCAGACTATTTACCAGGGGCCAAGTTGTTCAAGTAAAATGAAATTATGCCCAGCATCACTTTAATTGGTCCTTTCTTTTTTTTTTAAATAACATCTTTTATTTAATCGATGGACCTAAAATGGTTTATAAAAAGAGCTAAGGACCCTCACTTATTTTATTTGCAAAGGATTTAGGGGGAAGGTCAGACAGATCAGGAACCATGCCAAAAACAGAAGCTATGCCTCCTGATGGCTAGTCCAATGCCCTATTAAGTGGATCATACTAGTTTCTGCTCTCGACTCCACACATACCCTCTAATATAACATTCCATGTCTGCTAGAGGTGCACTGATACCTTGGTCCGACATCGGATCGACACCGAGATAAAGAAAATCGACTATTGGAAATCAGCCTGATGTGGTCGATAACGTGGCTGATAAATGCCCCTTGCATGCATGCAGCTGCAGCGCAGCACATAGGCAGTGACAAGCATAGCCCGGCAGCTTGGAGAACTGCATGCAGCTGGTAAGTCTCTTGTGGGGAGGGTGGAGAGGGAGGGAGATGGAGAGGGAAGGGGTGTAGCAGTGAGGGAGGAAGTGGGGCTGGGGTAGGGCAGGGTATGAGACAGCTGCAGCTTGTCTGGGGGGAAGGGGGAGCGGCTCCTGCTGCTGTGCGCACGCTGGGAAGGCATGGGAGCAGGGGGGCATGTGGCCCTGGATCTGCGTGGGGTAGGGTGGGAGGGACTGGGACCGGGGCTGCACTCGGGGTGGGTGGTGGCAGTGCTGGGAGTGGGTTTGGGGAGGCTATGGCAAATTTTGGGGTGGCTGCAGTCCCATCCCCCCCTGTAACAATCTGTGTAGATACTGGAATGCAAATTCCTTGAAGCAGGGCCTCTGCCTTGTTTTATTCCTGTAAATGCAGGACAGCTACATCTCACACAGCCATCACTTCCATCTGGTTTCATCCCTGTCCCCTCTTCCATAAAACAATCCCCTACACCCCCCGACATTGTTTGTAGGCAATATATTTAAACTAGTTTATAGAATACAGTGAAGCTTGCACTGAACAGTACCTACAACAGATAACTTATTGCAACTGTTTTAAGAGTTTACTTTCAATGCAGTACAAAGTTTCTTAGATCAATTTCTCCCAAACTTTAGAAGCCAATTTAAAAACAAAAAACCAGAACTTTCTAGCCTTCTGAGTGATTTACAAGTTTCATGGTACAAGAAAATGGATAAGTTTCAAAATTGACAGTGCAAGCAATTCACATGTATTTGTCTTCATCAGTTGTACTCCAAACTTTACATAGATTCTCTTTAATACCATCAATATGCTTGGTGACATGCTACGCTTAGCAAAAAAGACGCTTTTTTTTTTTAAAAACCACTTAAAGAGAATAATCATCTCATTTCAGTGTGAGCTTTAAAAGTGACCCTGGTGAAGATGACCAACAAACAGAAATGTTACTATTGGCCCAAGATTCTGCTTTTACATCTTTTTTTTTAAATGTCTATCTAGGATTAAAAATATAACCGTCTGATAAACCCTGGGCTTGAAAAGCATGCAGTGATCATATAATGCATAGCCTTTCCTGAGGCAGGTGGCTTATTACAGGGCATACTGCAGCTTCAGATTTTCCTCTATGCACAATCCAGCAAAACTGTGTTTAATGACTACTTTTAATTGCTTTATTTTTACAAAATAAAAACATGCTCTATTACATATTTATATCAATACTTTAAAATGTATATTGTTAAAAGTAGGCCAAAACAACTCAATTTTAATTATTCACTTTCCATAAAAATGTTAATTTTCAAAATGTTTATTCTTCATTAATCATTTGATTCAGTGCTTACTTGAACTCTTAATTAATAAAGATTCCATTTTAATAAATACTTTCTTCTTGTACCTTTCATTTGGTATTAGGCTAGTAAGGGGAATCACCATCAAGAAGTTTCTTTAATTGTTCCTTCACATAATATTAGATTTATTAAACAAAGTAGTAATACTTTTCTGTACCTCTCTCACCTGTTCTCCTCCTCTTCAGAGAAGTACAGATAAAGTATTTCTACTTCTTAATGCACCTAATTTACCGACAGATTTCAGTGGAATAAGTTTTGTTCGTATTAAGCTTATACTTCCTAGCTACTCATAAAAACAGTTAAAACAAATCTGAGACTAAGCTGCTGACTTGCTATAAATGTACATACCAGACTATTACAATGTTTAGCATTGGACTACTTGAATAGAATTGCTTAATACAGTAAGTTGGCATTTTGCACCCAGATAAGAGAAGGAGAGCATCAGAGTAAGGACCCTGGACTTCAGAAAAGCAGATTTTGACTCCCTCAGGGAACTCATGGGCAGGATCTCCTAGGAGGCCAGTCTGAGGTGGGGGGAAGCGATCCTTGAGAGCTGGTTGTATTTTAAAGAAACCTTACTGAGGGTGCAGGAACAAATCAGCCCGATGCGCAGGAAGACTGGTAAGTATGGCAGAAGACCAGCTTGGCTTAGCAGGGAACTCTTCAGTGAGCTAAAACACAAAAATTAAGCTTACAAGAAATGGAAACTTAGACAAATGACTAGGGAAAAGTATAAGACCATTGCTGGGTCATGCAGGGATGAAACTGGGAAGGCCAAAGCGCAACTGGAGTTGCAGCTAGCAAGGGGTGTAAAGGGTAACAAGAAGGGTTTCTACAAGTATATCAGCAACAAAAGGAAAACCATGGAAAGTGTGGGTCCCTTACTGAATGAGGAACGCAACCTAGTGACAGATGATGTGGATGGCTGAAGTACTCCGTGCTTTTTTTACCTCAGTCTTCACAAGCAAGGTCAGCTCCTAGACTACTGCACCTGGCAGCACAGTTTGGCGAGTGGTAAAAAACACAGATTAGGGACTATTTAGGAAAGCTGGATGTGTACAAGTCCATCTGGCCAGACAGTGTACCCAAGGGTGTTGAGGAAGTTGGCTGATGTGATTGCAGAGTGGCTGGCCATCATCTCTGAAAACTCATGGTGATTGGGAGAGGTCCTGGACAGCTGGAAAATGGCAAATATAGTGCCCATCTTTAACAAAGGGAAGAAGGAGGATCCAGGGAACTACAGACCACTCAGCCTCACCTCAGTCCCTGGAAAAATCATGGAGCAGGTCCTCAAGGAATCCATTTGTAAGCACTTGGAGGAGATGGTGATTAGAAACGGTCAGCATGGATTCACCAAGGGCAAGTTATGCCTGACCAGCCTGACTGCCTTCTACGATAAGATGACTGGCTCTGTGAATGCAGAGAGAGCAGTGGACACGATATACCTTGACTTTAGCAAGACTTCTGATACAGTCTCTGACAACATTCTTGCAAGCAAGTTAAGGAAATAGGGATTGGATGAATGGATTGTCAGGTGGACAGAAAACTGACTGGATTGTCAGGCTCAAAGGGTAATAATTAATGGCTCAAGTCTAGTTGGCAGCCGGGATCAAGTGGCATGCACCAGGGGTCAGTCCTGGGGCCACTTTTGTTCAGTATCTTCATCAATGACGGGGTTGAGCGCACCTTCAGCAAGTTTACAGATGACACCAAGCTGGGGGACTAGTAGATACATTGGAGGGCAGGGCTAGGATTCAGAGACCTAGACAAATAGGAGGACTGAACCAAAATTGTCTCATGAGGTTCAACAATGACAAGTGCAAAGTCCTGCACTTGAGATGGAACAATCCCATGCACCGGTACAGGCTGGGGACCAATTGGCTGAGGAACAGCTCTGCAGAAAAGGAACTTGGGGCTACTGTAGGGACAATAAGCTGAATATGAACCAACAGTGTGCCCTTGTTGCAAAGAAGGCTAGTGGCATACTGGACTGCATTGGTAGTATTGCCACCAGGTCAAAGGAAGTGATTATTCCTCTCTATTCAGCACTGGTGAGGCCACATCTGCAGTACTGTGTCCAGTTTTGGACACTCCACTTCAAAAGGATGCAGACAAACTGGAGAGGGTCCAGCAGAGGTCAACAAAAATGGTTAGGGGGCTGGGGCATACGATGCATGAGAAGACGCTGAGGGAACTGGGCTTATTTAGTCTGTAGAAGAGACTGAGAGGGGACTTAATAAGAGTCTTCAACTATCTGAAGAGTGGTAATAAAGAGGATGGAACTAGATGACATAACAAGGAGCAGTGGTCTCAAGTTGCAGCAAGGGGAGTTTAGGTTAGATATTAAGAAAACCTCTCTCACCAGGAGGGTGGTAAAACACTGGAACAGGTTACCCAAAGATGTTGTGGAATCTCCATCCTTGGAGGTTTTTAAGACAGGGTTAGACAAAACCTTGGCTGGGATGATCTAACTGGGGATGGCCTTGCTTTGAGCAAGGGGTTGAACTAGACCTCCTGAGGTCCCTTGTAGCCCTATTTTTCTATAATTTTAAGACCCTGTTCATTATTTGCAGTTTAAAAAATTATTTGCTCCACCTCAACAAGTTTAAGGTTTAAAACATATGAGGGTACGAACCTATTTCCAATTAAAAGTTCTGCCACATTTGCCAGCCGGTAGACCAGCGTTTCTGGCAATCCATTGTTTTTATCCACCCCCAACCAGGTTTATTTTTAGTTCAGCAGTAGGGGGATCCAGCCATTCTTTTACTGAACCAAACTTTATGAACAATGATACCCAACACCCCACTTCTTCCAAAAGCTGGAAGAAAAAAAGCTTCTTCCAAAAGCTGGAAGATTGAAAAAAGCCTTCGATCTGGTGTCCCATGATCGCTTCTTGGAGAAACTGGCCAATTGTCGCCTTGGGTCCTCCACGATCTGCTGGCTGGAAAATTGGCTCCGGGGTCGGACCCAGAGGGTAGTAATTGATGGAAGTCACTCGTCGTGGTGTCCTGTGACCATTGGGGTCCCCCAAGGCTCTGTCCTTGGACCCATACTGTTCAACATCTTCATTAATGATGTGGACACTGGAGTCAGAAGCGGACTGGCCAAGTTCGCCGATGACACCAAAGTTTGGGGCAAAGCATCAACACCAGAAGACAGGCAGGCGATCCAGGCTGACCTGGACAGGCTCAGCAAGTGGGCGGA
>NW_005842583.1:406634-424713 GCF_000455745.1 Alligator sinensis
CAAGATGAACATGAGCCTGCAGTGCGATGCGGCGGCTAGTAAAGCGACCAAAACGCTGGCTTGCATCCATAGATGCTTCTCAAGCAAATCCCGGGACGTCATTCTCCCCCTGTACTCGGCCTTAGTGAGGCCGCAGCTGGAGTACTGTGTCCAGTTTTGGGCTCCACAATTCAAAAAGGATGTGGAGAAGCTTGAGAGAGTCCAGAGAAGAGCCACGCGCATGATCAGAGGTCAGGGAAGCAGACCCTACGATGACAGGCTGAGAGCCCTGGGGCTCTTTAGCCTGAAAAAGCGCAGGCTCAGGGGTGATCTGATGGCCACCTACAAGTTTATCAGGGGTGACCACCAGCATCTGGGGGAACGTTTGTTCACCAGAGCGCCCCAAGGGATGACGAGGTCGAATGGTCACAAACTACTTCAAGATCGTTTCAGGCTGGACATAAGGAAGAATTTCTTTACTGTCCAAGCCCCCAAGGTCTGGAACAGCCTGCCACCGGAGGTGGTTCAAGCGCCTTCATTGAACACCTTCAAGATGAAACTGGATGCTTATCTTGCTGGGATCCTATGACCCCAGCTGACTTCCTGCCCTTTGGGCGGGGGGCTGGACTCGATGATCTTCCGAGGTCCCTTCCAGCCCGGATGTCTATGAAATCTATGAAATCCATTAGGAAAATGAAATATCTGGATTTTGAAGAAGTCATTGAAATACAGAAAGTCCTCCCTATTTCTCCCCATTAGTTTTCCCATGAACAACGATGCCTTGGAAAAAAACTCAAGTGGAAAGGACTGCATGTAGTTCTGGCTCCCTAAAATACATGAGTGAACTTACTGTCTGAAGCTCATAAATGAATGAAAGCAAGATGTGGGGAATGAATGACTGGCTTCTATTTATTTCACTATGCAGAAAAAAGCATGAGGCTTCAAAATCATCACTTCTACAGCACTCTAATGAAGCCAGAGAGTAAAATCAACTATTTTCATTTGTCTACATTTGTAGATAAATGCAAGGCCATTAAGTAAAACAAGATATAGCATTTTCAGTTGTAAAGAGGTCTACCTTTATATTTGTCAAGATACAAAGGGAGTTTAAGATAATAAAATTAGGGGTGCACCGAAAGAGATTTTGCGGGCTGATACCGACAGCCGATTTTTAATGAGCCATATTGGCCAATACCAATCCAATTTTGATATGCAGCCCTGCAGTGTGGAGAGCAGAGTCCAGCTGGTAAGTCTGTTGTGGGGGAAGTGGCAGGGGGAGCAGATCAACACCCCCACAATTAGAGGGAGTGGGACTGGCGCTGGGGCAGATGCTGCTCAGCCAAGGTGGAGTGGAGCATGGGACAGAGCTGTGGCTCGTCTGGGGGGCACAGGGGGTGGGAGCAGCTCCCACCACTGCACGCACCCCAGGAGGGCACGTACCCTGGGATGTGCGCCCGCGCGGTGGGGCTGCCACTGTGGACTGAGGGTGCGGCTGCGGCAGGCTCTTTCCAGTGTGGGGTGAGGAAGGCTGGGCCAGGCTGTGCTTGGGGCAAGTGGCGGCAGCACTGGGAGGGGGGTTACAATAAATTTTGGGGTGGCTGAAGCCCCCCCAACACCCCCTCCCAGCACTGCTGCCACCTTCCTCGAGCGCAACTTCAGCCCAGCACCCCCCAGCACTGGGAAGTGCCCAGCGCAGGCCTGGCCCCAGCCCGTAGTGGCAGCCTGATCTGCCCCGTGCACAGATCTTGGGGCACAGGCCCCTTCTTGTGCGCTGCCAGGGTGCACGCAATGGCAGGAGCTGCCCCCCCCTCCGAGCCCCCCGGACGAGCCATGGCTCTGTCCCATGTCCCAACCCACCTTGGCTGGGCAGCGTCTGCCCCAGGCCTACTCCCTCTCATTGTGGGGGCTTGATCTGCTCCCCATCCACAACTGGACCCAGCTGCGCTCCACACTGGCCAGCTGTGTGCATGCATGCAACATTTATTGTCCACATTACTTGGCCAAATCAGACAAAAAAAAGCTGACTGCTGATGCTCTCAATTTTCCTCATACTGGTGCTGGTCTGATATGGGACCAATGTACTGGTGCACCTCTAATTAAAACTGCAGAATCCTCTGCTTTTTGCACTTCTCTTTGTGGGTTTTATGTTTCAGACAGATAGTGCCCAATGTTCAGAGGTACTCAGCCTACATAGTTTCATCCCAAGTCAACATGATGTACAATTTCAGATGTCACAAATTAGTGGATGCTTCTGAAAAGTACTGGACTAAGCTCCTCATACCATGGCTTACATACAATCAAGATACATTTTACATGGCTAAATCTGCTATTCATGCCAGTGTTAAATGCATTTTAACTGCTTTGCTAATAATCTAGGAAATGCAGACCATAATTTAAATAAGTAGTAAATTTTAGAACTCTTTTTTTTGGTCTGACACCAAAGCCTAAACAAATGGAAGTCAGAAGATCATCATATTTCATCCCAATTTTTAATGCGTTTTTTTCCCCCTCAATACCTTGGTGCTTTGCATGTCAGTGTGACAGTCATAGTGACAGTAAAAAAAAAAGAACTGTGTAAAGCAGGGATTCTCAAACTGCCACCCCCGGGGGGGTTGTAAGCAACTTAAAAAAGGGCTGCAAACTTCCCAGGGGGTACGCGCCACGGTGCAGGGAAGCGGCAGGGGAGTGGTGGATGGCAGCAGCGGCTGCTGCATGCGAGCTCCCCATCCCCCAATGCCATTATCCAGCACTCGGGGTCACGGTATCACAACATTTGAGAAGTCCAGAGTAAAGGTTTCATCAACTTTCACAAAAGCTCAGTCCAGGAAGTCTAAAGGCCTGAGAGATAAGAACTACTATTCTCCTGTCCTTGTGAAGCACTGAGGTAAACTGAGGCAGCACAACTGTGCTTCTCAACCTGGGTGTTGCCAAATTCAAATGCCATGGAGCTGTTCCTTGATGCTAAAAAAGACTGAGAATCACTTCTATGAACACAGCCTTCACACCATGCAGCTACTCTTCAAAATCCATTTGTTTCTGCAACCTTTCCAGCAAGTGAGTCACACTTTTATATTAGAGTCTATTAGATAAAAGAGAGGTTAAACGCACACAGTGAAAAAAAGGGAGGAAAAAAAAAATCTTTCCTTCCTTGGTTTAGAAATACCCATTTTAAGCTTATCAACTTAAACTTTAAAATGAAATATACAAGAAGCTCAAGTTCACCACGCAGCTTTCCATTCAAGATAAGAAGGACTTCTTACTTTAAGAACTTTTATACTGTCAGGGTAACCAGTATGGCAAAGAGTTTTTCTTTAGAACTTATTTTCTTTTAACAAGCATCTCAAGAACAAATGTTCACATCATTTCTACTTAAATAAAAATAATTAAAAAAATAAGTGCATTAAAACACATGACAAAGCTGGCTTAGTATTTCATGTTGTGACAATGAAGGATGACATGTAAACAAGACACTCAGCTTGAATCTAACAGAAGGGATAAAAAGAGTGACATTTATGAACCTACCTGAGAGCTTGAGTCCTCGTTCACCAACTTGTGTGTTGTAGCCATTGGGCATTCGGAGGACAGCATCGTGGATCCCTGCCAACTTTGCTACTTCATACACCTCTTCTGCTGATGCATCAATATTGCCATATAAGAGATTGTAGTAGATGGTATTATGAAAGAGAACAGCATCCTACAATTGGGAAGTATAAACATGAAACCATGATTGATACTTCACGGGTTGAACATAAGAGATTGAAAATGATTGCCAAATAGTTTATATTCTGCCACCAGGCCTTCAGGCAATAATATTTTGAGGAAAGTGCAAAGAGATGCAGACAAGGTTCCTTGGGTGAATTTGATATCTTTTATTAGACCAACCCAAATAGTTGGAGAATAGTTATTAAGCAAGCTTTCGGGTTCAAAAACCCTTCGTCAGGCTAAGGAAGTTTCAGCAGTTGGTGGGTGCTCTGTTTGAAAAGTAAAGAAGCCAGGGGCTGGGCTGGGGAGTCGGTTGCCAGGCAGATTATAATGTATCAAAAATCCAATGTCTATGTTTAGTCCATGATCTCTAGTATCCAGGAGGTTGATGAAATGGAGCTCATATACACTTTGAACAGCTTTTATATTTTTTTTATCACTTATTTTGATTAAAAGTATTTATAACACATGACCTAATTCTGCTGCCTGGAAATGGCTTTAGAATAAGGTATTGCATGAGAAACCCTTCATCTCCAAGAGCAATCAAGATATCCTCCCAGGAATCTGAGCTCTACTTGATGTTTCAGATACAAAAGTTACATTTCCTGAAATAAGGAAGTATAGTGGCTTTCATACGAAGTCTGATAATATCACTGTGCTTGTCTTTCATTCAAACCATATCATCAGGATAACAAAAGTTTTAAGTGTATTAAGACATTATACCTGAGGCACAACTCCTATTGCTTTCCTAAGGCTTTCCAAACTGACATCTTGTATATTCTGACCAGCAACATAAATATTTCCTTTCTGTGGCTCATAGAAGCGAAACAACAGCCTCACTATTGTGCTTTTGCTTAAAAAGAGAGAGTTGAAAACAAAGGTTAAATTCTTATTTTAACATTTACAAGTTTCAAATGAATATAATGTCTTCACAGGAAAAAGTAATTAAAAAATAATAAAAATTGGGATTTAAAAAAAATTCCAACACATCCCCAAATAAAGGTGAACCTCAACAGAAATTTGACAGAAGTTGAGAAAAATATTGGTCAGACTGTCTGTGTTATAGAAAGCAATTTTAAATAGCCATATAGGAGAAAAAACATTGTTTGTAACAAAATGTGTTATTGACATTAGATCAGAAATTAGTGATAAAGAATGGGAGACCATCTAGAAGAATGGATTTTACACATCCATCTGCAAAAGTCAAAAATATTTTTAAAAGGCTATATCAATGGTATCTCACCCCACTTAAAATTAAATGCATTGCTGGTGCAGGAACAGACAAGCATTCGAGGGAGTGCAGTCATTTGTGAGGATTCTACCATATATGATGTATACGTCCCAGAATCAAACTACTCTGGAAAAAAGTTGGACACATAGTAAGGGAAACAACAGAATTCCAACTATCAGATAACCCCCAGCTCTTCTAACTGAACTTTCCTGAGAACTGTGTAACATACAGAAGTCATAGGGAATTGATCATTCATCTTCCAGCATCTGTAAAAATTAGTTACAAAAGCCTGGAAGAAAATAGTGACAATCCAAAAATTACCAAGTGGTTTGAAATAGTTTGGGAAGTTTTAATAATGGAAAAAATGTCCTACCAAGTCAGTGTTATTTGGGGAAGAGAGAAAAAAAAAAAGAGGTGCTTACTTAAAAATTTGGTGGGAGTTCTCAGAATCTGCTGAAAAAGCAACTTCACTGGCCTCCAAACCAGAAAATTTGAGAATTTTTTTTGAATACTGAAGGAGAGTATAAAGTTCTATCAGCTAACAGTTAAGAACAAATTCGTAGCAAACCTGAAATCTAAACGCAGAGTTAAGTAGAAAAGTGAGCTTTGTACTATGTGGAGTTCTGAGGAATAAGAGGGCAAATTATGAAGCAGGTATATAGAGATGAAAAAAACACAAAAGGTTAACATTGACTGTCAGTGACCAAAGAAAAGAAGAAAAGAACACAAGACCAAGACTTCTCTACAGACACTGACTTGGGTTATGGGATGGAAGATAAATATTTGTCTTTATGTATATAGGGGATTTGATGCATCTTTAAATGTTAAATTTGTTATGAAATAAATTGCATTTGTTAATAAATAAAGTTAAAAAAAAATCCAGTCAATGATGCGGAATGTGTACAGTCCATTTACCCACCCTGACCCACTACCTCCAACAATTGCCACTTTCTTTCCTGCAGGGATTTCAAAAGACACTCCATCAAAGACTTTGTGCCCCTCCACGTATTCAAAATGCACATTATCAAAGGCAATGGTAGCAGTCTGTGGTGTAATCTGTAGGGGTGGAGCCAGTTCTTTGTCCTATAAAAAAAAAAAAAAAAAAGAAAAAAGAAAAAAAAAGTGCGCCACTTTACACACTGCCTGGAACATACTCTAAAACAACTTAACAAGCTCAACAGAATTTATTGTGTTCCTCCTCCCCCCAAAAAGAAAGAAGAGAAGGCAAACTAACTTGATCAAATTAAGAATTAATTATATTTTTCAGACACAAAGAGGCGATTTATTCCTCCTATAAGCAAGGTAAAAAAAAGTCTACTGTACCATTCAGCTGCTAGGGAACTTATTTGCATAATAAATTCTGCATCATGAATTACAAGTACAGATATTCAAATAAAATGCCTAAAAAATTAAATGCAACTCTGTGGAATAACATTTTCTTACACTAAAAAGGACCTGAAGGATAAAAACAGGCACTACTGTGTTAAATACATCAAACAAGGAGAATAAACAGAGCATCTCCTTGTACAAGAAAAACTGACTCTGAAAAGTATGAGAAGATAAAGTGAGACTATTATCAGAAAATAACTCTATTTGGTAACTTTAAAAAAGTACTTTTTAAATCACTTACTTTTATTCTTGTGTCTACACTGAGCAGTGTAAACAAGGTATTCATGTCTATGAGCGCTTGCCTTGTCTCTCTGTACACTGTCCCCAAAAAGTTAAGGGGTAGAGAAAGCTGAAATAACAGTCCATTCACCATTACTAGATCCCCAACTGTCAAGTTCCCTTAAAACAAGAGGGGAAGGGAGAAGAGAGAAAGAATCTGCTGAATGAAGTATCTTAAGTGTGGCCTATATAAATATTAAAGCTCTTGGTGTGGGAAAGCAAAGATTAGGCTTGACTTCACTTTTTAAACAGAAGACTATCCTTTAACACCATGAAAGAATAATTCGTGGAGAATAAGAATCTGTCTACTGAGGTGCCAGGCAGATCATTTGTGCAGACTGATAAAGATGATTTACTGCGTGAAAACAGAGGCAAGCACATATTGTCAAATTCACAGGAAATACCAGATCAGGAAATGCTCCAACTCTGTGAAAGGAAAGAAAGGAAAGTATCCAAAGGACCTTAGAAGCATGGGTAAGAAATAACAGTAAACTCAACATGGCAAAAGGCAGCTATGACACACTTTGTCCAAAGGAAACCCATGGCTGTCACTTAAAGGCAATTCTGCGATTGCTCTTTGCTGCTTCATTTTAGTTTTGTTCATTTAAAACAGGACCATTTTGATGCTATTTTAATCTCCAAGTCTTTGAAAGTTATTCTGATCTATCCCACAGATGAGTGACAATTAGTGACGTAGTTTAGAGTTAAGGGATTCAAGTCAGTGAAAGAAAATTAAACAAGCTTTAGCAGAAGTCTATTAGATTAGGAAGTCTTCCAATACAAATGATGGAGTTTCACCACTAGCATAATATCAAACTAGGTACAATAAAGCACTGAAATATAGGATAAATTAGAAAAAAACATTTGGATATAATTAAAGGAAACAACCTGCAGAGGTGCGCAAGTGCAAGATAATCCAGTGGGAGGGTCCCTACCATATACAAGTACACAAGACAACATGTCTTTTTCTGTCTGCTCGCCGGATTTTAGTTGAATATTTACTACTTGCTAACTGGCTTTAGAAATGTCTCCTATGCCTACTGTTGCCCGCCCTACTCAGGGCCACTCCAACTGTAGATACAGTGGTAAGAAATGACCAGACAAGTGCTGGTAATAGACCATGATAGGTATCAGGCAATCCAATAAAATATAAAACAAATGGTATAAAAAGAAGTAAAAATCACTATTATTTTGTCACAAATCAAAACCCAAGAGAAGGATGAAACAAAACAATTAAAACAACAATACAAAATGCTTGCAGTCCAGTATTACATATAGATAGTGTCATTCTTGTTTTTCCATGCCTACATTTTTATACTGTTAAGTTTGTTTGGCCGTGCACTAAGATAGCCCAGGGCAAGCAACATTAAAAAAATGTGATTTTTTTTCCTCCAGCAAACAAAACTAGAACCAAAAACCTGCTCCCCAAAGAAAAGTGTTTCTTAGGTGATAATATTCAGCTAAAATGTATGTTTTGTTACAAATGGTCAGGCAAACTGGTGTCTGTATTTAGTTCAGAATGAGCTCAATTACCTGCAACAATTCCCTGGCTAGCAAGCACCATGATGGCTGTTAAGCCAATGCTGAATATAGTGTTCTGACCAAAGTTCAGGAGAGCTAAGGTAGAGGTAGTCTTCAGTGAGGCATTTTCATAGGTCTTCAAAAATCCATCATATTGCTGGGCTTCATATCTTTCATTATTGAAATACTATAAAGTGAATAAAGGTAGAAAGCAGTGAATTCCATAAATATACTAGATTCAGTGGGGGTTTTTATACTAATTATAAGATTCCGATTTTTGAGACACACATAATGAGGCTCAGCCAAAAAAGAGCCCAGGGCATCACTCTGGGGAGAATGGCTAGAGCACCTGCAGCTGTGGGGAAACAGAGGGTATGGGGATCCCTACCAAACCACTCTGAAGGCAACCAGGCATTTGCTTTTTCTAGTTGTGTCTAATAAATATCAAGGCTTGTTTCTTCAGGCTGCTCTTGATGTGAACTGCTAGAAAGTACTCCAGGAAAATTAGAAGCACCTAGCTGCCAGATCAGAAAAACAGTCCTGCATTGGCTTATGCCAGAAGAAATTTTTTCAATCAGAATTGTAATTTTTTTCCTGTTAAACTTCTGCAGAAATTGATGGCACAGGTCCCTGTGCTTACCAGGTAAAGCTTCCCACTTGTCACTGGTAAGCAGGTGTTTCACCGAAAATGATTTTTTCACACCACCCAATTTAGCCCAGGTTATTGGTTTTGAGGTTTATGCTTTATATCATATTGATCCAAATGGGTTGCCACACAGGACTTCAGTTCTCTGCTTCACTTTAGCACTGCTCAAACCACCCTTTTACTTTCATCAGTTGAGAAATGAGCTTAGGTCTCAAGACTGCAGTACTCGAGTAGTTCTCAAAACTGTAGGCATTTCAAACCATGTAGATTTTACCACTCATAAGCAGGATACTGTTTTAACTGCAAATAAAAAAGTAAAATGGAGCTGGGATATCAAAAAACCAGATGATACTGTAAGAATAAAGCAAACAGGAAAAAACCCTACACAGAGTTGCTTAAGATCGGTTTAAACATTTAAGTTATACAGACAGACAAATGGACCTACCCTAAACTTGCTGAGTATACAGGCATTTATCAATAATTAAATCTTTATCATGATGTTAACAGCAGGAAAAAAGGACCTTACCTTCACAGTTTCATAGTTCAATAGCGAGTCAATTGCAGCATTGCCTGCATCATTGTCAGCTTTGTTCATTTCTATTCTAAATTTAGTCCTGTAAAACAAAGGCTTGCATAGTCAAAAAGTACTAGTTGAGGTGACAAGAATAATCAATCCATGAAACCTGAACAATTGTAGGTAACACCTTACCTCCACTGTGTAATTCCTACTGTGAAAGCTATGTAAGCTCCTAGTGTTCCCAGAGTTACCAATGCAAACTCTGCACCACATTTATAATACTGAAAGGAAAAAAAAGCAAAAACAACAAAACTTAGAACAGTATTATTTCAAAATTTTAACACTAGGGTATGTGAGAGACAGCGACAGAGCGAGCAAGTCCCTACCTTGAACAGTTTATAAATCAATAACAGGCATAAATCTAAGCACAGTAATAGGCAGTAATGATGACTGGCAAAAGAAAGAAAGAGTGGTAACAGGAAAATAACTCAACAAGAGCTAATGCTCTCTGATGAGTGAAGAAGGGCATTCAAAAACTTCTTATGCATTAAAAGTAAATAAAATGGCTTTGCTTGCAGAGATCTTGGGAGGACAGGACAGCCACAAAGAAGGATATGAATAAGGATTGCAATGTCCTTACAAACCAACTAAAAATCACTACTTCCCCACAGTGCCTCTTTGGTGAACAGCATAAGAAAAGTAGAGTAGAAGACTGAGAGAAGCAGACAGATGAGCCTATCAAGGCTGGGGTGATAAGCAAGATGAATATAAGCAATTATGATAGCCATAAGAGAAGATTGCCACTTAGTGGATTTACCCAAATCCAAGACAACCAAATTTAAGACTAGCCCCAAAATTACACTCCAAAAATGGAAAAAAAAAACAACTTATAAATATTGTAATTTTCCATGTCTAGAAGCTAATTATTGTAAGGTTGCCTTAAATTTGTTCTCTACCCCACTACTGCAGCAGGATTAGCAACAGCAGGAGAACAAGTCTGTCCCCACCACCTGCCTCTCCCTGTGGTGCCTGGACTGCCTGCCACTTGCCCCTCCAATTGCACCCCTCTGATGTGCCCCCTGCTTGCCTTCCACTGACACTTGCCCTCCCCTTTACACGCCCTGGGCAGGTCTGTGCCCCCTGATGCCTGCCTCTCCTGATGGTGCCTAGATCCCTTGACACCTGTACTCCCCTTCCTCACCTGCCCCCGTGCTACTCCTCCCTACAGCTCCCCTCCCCTTCTTATGTTTCTTTTGCTGCTGTGGCTCCTGTTGGGGTCTCACTCCAGCCAGGGCCAGGGACTGCAGAGCACGTGTTGCCTCTGGCCCTAGCCTAGCCATGCAGCAGTTGCTGTACAGTGGCAGTTTCATCCCTGATCCCAAAGCTGGGGCCAAAAAGCTGCCACTGGATAGGTGGGCTGGGGCCAGGGGCATCACATGCTCTGTGCTTTCTGCCTCCAGCTGGAGCAGGGCCCCAGCAGGAGCCAGTGATGCATGGGGAAGGCAAACAGTGATAGGGAGGAGCAAAGAGGCAGGTGGGAACCAAAAAGCGGAAGGGGTAGGTGGCAATGGGGAGGGGAGGAAATGGCAGAGCAACAGGCAGGCTTGGAGACCCCAGACTCAAGAGTTAGTCACTGCCCCTCCCTACCCTGTTTGTTACTGAATTTAAGACAGTGGGGGACAGGGGGAGGACACACAGACCTTATCTTAGATTCAAGTAAATATGGTCAGTTACAAGCATAGTGTTAAGAAAAGAAGAATACCAATAATCAAATATTCATGTGATAATCCAAAATAAGGGGCAATGAAAATGCCATTGAAAGAGATAGCTAAACAAACTTCTTCCCTTTTAATTTTATCTAGTTCTACCTCTGAGATACATAAGCATACTTACATTTTAATTGTTAACACAAATTACCAAAATACCTTAACCTTATAAGATGGTAAACTTAAATTTACCAAAAAAGGTTGTTAAAAGAAAATCTAAAAACGTGCATCTCTAATGAAGCTTGCTTTTCTGATTACTTTCAATTTCAAATTTTAGTGAAATAAAATGCGGTAAAAGGGTATGTATAGTCCATTAAAAAGCCAGGAACAAAAAAACAAAACAAAACAAACAATACAATATTCAAATGGAAATACGCCACAAATTATTTTTACTACTTAAAACAATAAAAAATTAATTCCATTAAAAAAGTTGTAGAGACTACTTCCCTCTATTTGCCTAGTTTCTTCTTCTCCTCCTTCAATTTTATATATCTGATATCACTTTAAATAAGTCATTTTATTCTTCTGACTTAGCTTTTCCCCCGTAAAGCAGGAGAGAGAAAATAAAATTTGAAACTCGCAATGTAAACATGATTGTAAAAACTAAATGTTGAAGCTACGTTTTGTACCTAAAGTTATTTAAAAGCTTTTAAAAAATTTGAGCAGGCACAAGTTGAAATTCAGAGTGGTGTCAGTGAAAGCAAATACAATCTGCAAATACATAGCAAGCTTTGTTGCAAGAAACTCATCATTTTTCCCAATTCTTGATTATTCATGAGTTCTGATTCTGTAAAAATAACTTACCAAAATTCCACTGACAAGCGCCACTTCAAACATGGTGGGTCCCAGGTTAAATATTAAAGCACTTAGAACAAAACTGATGCCCCTTGTTCCTCTGTCAATAGCTTTTGAAAGAGCTCCTGTTTGCCTGTTTAGGTGGAACCCCAAATCCAGGTTATGCAGATGGAGAAAGACATTCTTTGCAATCCTCCTGATAGAATTTTGGGCTACTTTTCCAAATACTGCATTTCGAGCTTCATTAAATAAGGCAGCCCCAACTCTTGAAATACCATCTAAAAAGGGATTTAAAAGACATTAAAAAGTTATTTCTCTCATTTCCAAAAAAATAAAAATAAAATAAAATCTTGATGCATAAATACAGAGTGAAACCTCATTCTGTCATATTTAAAACATTTTTCTTTTTAGGATAATTTGTACTTCATTGCTACACAGACCTCAAGTACATCTTTTATTTAAAAATGTTAATTCAATTTTTACTTGAGACTCTATTACATATCCAGGAGTGAGTAAAGTCTATAGGATAATTTATTACTGGAGATTATTTCTACATGCATCATTTTATTCCTCAAGTGGGATAAGAGAATTTAATTCACAGAATGTTAGTAATGAAAATCAATACAGAATAGGAAAAATAACAAAAACAGCCATACCAAATGCTTAGCAGAGGAAAAAAAAAAAGTCAGGAGCTACAATCTTCCAAACCCTTAGTGAAAAAAGTTAAACACCTGTTGACAGATTAAAGAATCACACTTACAGCCAATCAGAACAGCTGTTGCCATGGTTGCAACTGTATTTGATGCATCATTTAGGTTCAGAACGTTTCCAGACATCTGGTTGAGGTTGTCTACTGCATATTTAAACATGAAGGGAACCAGTATATTCATGGCCTAAAAGCATAAAAACAGCAATTACTCAGGATATGCTAAAATGTTTATTTATGGAGTATAAATATTTTCCCTAAATTAACCACAATTATTATATTTGGTTATTAACCACTTAAGTGACAGTGGGATGGCTCTCCTTATTCCAAAAATAACAATCTCTGCACTAGGAAATGTTACTGCCAGGGTAGCAAGGTTAGTTTATACTTTGCACTGGCTCCTTTTAAATATCAGCTTTCATCCCAACTAAATGGCTCACTGTAAAAACACTTCTGATTCACTCCGAAGACTCATTAAAGTGATGGCAAAACTGGGAGATATATAAGGTAGCAAGACAATTCATGGCATATTTATAGTATCATTAAGGCTAAGTACAGACAGTCAAAAAGCCCAAGGCTGAATTGATTCAATCTTCCCAAATTAGTCTAAACTGTGTAGATTGAACCAATAAGCAAGTGAACAGACATTAATTTTTGATTCTGGAAATGCAGCCACTTGCTTGCACCAGCCCATGCCAGAAGCCAAGGGATGCTAGAGCACACCTCCCAGCTCAGCTGGGGCAGGCAGCTTGAAAGGGAGGGAATCTGGGACAGAAGTTCAATAAACCGATTTAACTTAAATCAGCTAAGTCTGATACTACATCCATCCAGCTTTATCTTAAATTGGTTTCAGACATTTTGTAAGTGGCTTATAAGCACTTAATGTCTGCCGTGTTACAGATTTGAACCAGTTTCTGACCACTTATGCCAGTTTGTGCGTAATTTCTGTCCCTAGCCTGCTGTAAACATTTCAGTTACAGAAATGGTCAGTCTGGATGGCTACTGGCAAGGGTGCCAATTGCTAACTTTGGACCAACTTATGAGGGGTGAACACCTGAAATTTCCATTGAATTCAAGGAAAATTGGAAAGCATTCCCATTCCTCTGACAGGTCCTACATCTCTTCTAGCAGTAACTGTTGCTTCATATGTACAGGTTTCCCCTGCTTTATGTGGTAGATGTGTTCCTGAAAAACTGTATATAACTCGAATTTGCATAAAGGGAACCCACTTTACAAGATAACAAATATGGATACGTTCCAAGACCTTGAATGCATCAGCAGCAGGTAAGTCTGCTACGGCCAGTATGGTGCTGGGCTCTTCCCGGCAGGGGGATGGGCCGGGCAGTGGTGGCGCCAGCAGAGGGACTACTGCCACCCCGAAGTTTGCCATAGCCCTCCCAAGCCCCCTCCCAGCACTGCCCCCACCCGCCCCGAGCACAGCATGGCCCAATCCCTCTGCCAGAAAGAGCATGACCTTGGAGGTTGGGGTGAGTGGGGCCTCAATCTGCCCCCCACTCCCCCACTGGTGGTGAGGGAGGTAGTGGGGTTGGGACCGGAGCAGGGGCGAGTGCTGCACAGCCAGGGCAAGGCACGGGATGGAGGTCACAGCTCCTGCTGCTTCAGGCTACTGTTGTGGGCTGGGGGCCATGCCACACTCTTCCCAGCAGGGGGGGGGTGGGCTAGGCTGCACTTGGGGTGGGAGGTGGCAGCACTAGGCTGCACCCCCCACCCCAGCGTCACTGCCACCCACTCAGAGTGCAGTGCGGCTCAGCTTCCCCCACTGGGAAGAGCCTGGCCCAGGGCCTGGGGTAAATGGGGCCTCAATCTGCCCCCTCCCCCCACCCCATGGTGAGGGAAGAAGGGCTGGGGCCTGGCCCCAGTGCACAGCAACAGCCTGTAGCAGCAGAAGCTGCACCCCCCAGCCCAGCTATGCAATGCCTGCCCAAGCTCCAGCCCCACTCCCTCCCTCACCACCGACGAGTGGGCAGATTGAGGCCCCAGTCACTGCAGCCCCTGCTCCTGTCTGTGCCCGGCTCCTTCCTTCACTACTGGGGCCTCGATCTGCCCCCACAGCCCTTTCCCCTCCCCCGACAAACTTACTTACTGCAGATCACATAAGAGTAAATTTACCTGGCATATAATGAATTTTGGGTACAAAAAGGGCAATCACATAGGAGTGAAGTCACATATACAGAACCCACTTAAAAGCGAGGGAAACCTGTCCAGTGCTTTCCACTGGGCACATCTACACGTGATGCTATATCACCATGGCAATGTGCCACAGCAATGCAGCATCCACAGGCAAAAATCATGATGCTGCCACTACACCGTTGTAGCTACATGCTCCCTCAGTATAGCGCATTGCTATGGTGACATAGTGGCTCAAAATAACCATGCACTGGGCTGTTACTTCCAAAAGGAAGTACTAAATGACTGCGCCGTAACAATGGCACCTTAGTGGGGTGCTTAGGGGGTGTGGACATGCTCACTGTCACAGTAATTTACAACTACTAATCATTTTACATATTTTAGCTATATAGTTTTGTGCAGAGTATAACAGACTCCCATCCTACAGAGTGCTATGAATTATTGCAACCATGTGAACTTTCATACAACAGTTCCAAGCACACACTCCACCTTAACATATGATATATCACTGAATATTATATGAAGAGAGAACACTGGCATTTCTTGTACTTTAGGAAGAAGTCTGATTGAGGAATAAGATTAGTTTTTTAACCTGCAAACATTAGACGCTGTAACACCCCAAAATTTTTGTAAGGTTTAAGAAAATGTAAAAATCCCAAATCTTATTAGTGATATTATAAAATACATTTATATCAACTATAAAGAATTTACTGTCAACACAACTAATTTTAGCTCCAACTAACAGAATTATTCAGCAACTTAAATTACTTTTGGAAATGAAGAAGATAAGGGGTAAATAACGGATAAAAGTTTCTTAGCAAATGAACAGGTGTTTTAAGACTTAATATCTTTAAAACCAGAAAGTAAAAATACTTTCACAAAGAATTAACTTTGTATAGATGCTCTGTTACTAGAAAAGCAGACAGTTTATAAAAAGTAATCTTATAGGGAGATTACTTATGAACCTTCAATGAATTGTCATATGACAGGATTTGCAAACAAAACCTTAAAACATTTTTCCAATGACAAATTTCTGCTCTTGACACCCAGGGTTGTTACTATTTGAATTCTAACAGCCCCTGGAGAAGCCAGTGAGGATTGAGACTCCATTGTGTTAGGGGAGCAAATCACCAAAGATTACTCAAGTTTGCAGTGAGAAATGCTAAAAAGCTCACTGATGTGAAAGCTTGAAAACAGGTTATAAAGGGGGGAAAACAGATTGGAGTTTCAAACTTTTACAGTACTGAAAATGCTTTGCAGAGGGGATGACAGGCACGTATCCACTAAAGGAACAGGAGCTTTTGCAGTGCCTGCTTTGAAATCAGTTTAAGGGATTTAAAAAAAAAATCTAAATTATTGTATACTTGAACTTGTTTACTTAAAATATTTTGCCTAGAACTAAAACTGTACAAGTTAGAAGGGAATTATCCCTTCTCTCCACCTTGCCATGCTCATCCCAAGAACCATCCTCTAAAAGTATGACCCAGAAGAGATTATTCCATAGAAGAGAACAATAAGATCTGAAGGCATCTAGATGCATTCATTATTGGTGAATTCACTGCTAAGTTCTGACAGAAGGCCTGATCCTTTAGATCTTATTCAGGATAAACTCCTACAGAAGTTTATCTCAAATAAGTAATGCAAGATAAGACCCAAGTCAGTAACTCTCCTTCCCTCCCTCCCCATTAGCTTGTGAAAATAGTGACAAAGCTTCAACTGGCATGCAGAAAACCTCAGCATAATCCCTAAATATACTGACAGGCAATTCCAAAAGTGTGTAGTAAATGAAGAACAGGCCATTCTTGTTAAAAAATAAAACATTAAGAACACCCTGAGGAATTGGAGATGCAACATCAAAATTCTGAAGCTTCAAAAAGGGAGATACACTCAGTTTTGAAATCCAAATTTTTCCATATACCTTCCAGATTACAAAAAAAGTCTGCCACTCCCTTTGGAGTTATTTGTCCTGAAACTCAATTTCCTGTAGTATTTTGTTTTTAATAAGGAAGACTACAGTACCATCTGTGTTATAGTGATGACCAACACTGGAAAATGCTGGTTTTCCTGTGAGAGCCTGCTCAGTAAAAAATAAATGTATTATAATGCAGATCATCCTGTTTTACTACAGATTCTCACAAATTCCTCTTGAGGGATTTTACTTTTCAAGCAGCTACACTGTATGATATGTTTTAAAGTACACTTAAAATAATATCTGTAGTTCTGTTGCTAAAGAAATGAGTTGTATTCCTTACACTGCAGTTCTCAACTTTCAATTAATTTAACTGGCAACACTCTACAGTTTTGCAGGAATGTCTCCTTTCACACCAACATAATTCTACCCAAAAGACTATTTTAATAAAATTTAAAGCTGTATCTCAGGTTACAGTTGTTCTGACTCCCTAAGGGTGAAACTTGAATAAGAATAAGGCAGCATGGTATTGCATTTCATTCATAATCAACTCAGTCTGCATTTCTGTCATTTTTTTTTTTTTTTTTATAAAGAAATGTGTTAATCTCACTAGGTTTATACCAAAAAGAGATGAGAGTTAGTTATTAAAATAGGTCTTTATTACTCAATGTGTTAAAGCCAATGAGATCATGTTTATACAATATGAGTTACATTTCAGGCTCCTACCCACTAGACAAACTCAGCTAACCTTTCTAGTAGCCTATACTTCTTGACACACAACTCAAAGCTCTGAATTAATTTATATACACTTTGGGACGAGAAGTATATGCCATACTAGATATACTAGGACAGGGGCGGGCAATTCTTTTGGCTGGGGGGGCACTTAAGTTTTGGTGAGCTGTGGAGGGCTACAGGGGTAGCCCCGCCCCTTGAAGGTGCCCCGCCTCCTGTTCATCATCTTGGAATGGGAAGTCCTGCCCCCTAATCTCTGGCCTTTGCCATCGGAAGTCCCTCCCCTCGCCCCTGAAAGTACTCCTTTTGGCTAGGGGGTTTACCATCTCGGAACTAGAAAAAAAAATTATATTCTAAAAATTAAACAACATCCAGTAAAAGTTGCGTTATCCAGCACTTTAGAAACCGGCATCCTCCATTAACCAGTCGACATGGCAAATGGCAAAGCAGCCTGCGCAGGGGCCCTACCTCCCTGTCCCCCGGCACACTGACGCCAGGGAGGGACAGCAGCCCAAACAGGCAAAGACACCTGTTCGGGCCTCTCAGGTAACCAGCATATTTGGTTATCTGGCACCCACCATTTCCCAATGTACAGCTTTTGCTGTACACTGATTTGATTTCAAAAAAATATTTTTGTCCTGATTCATGTGTCTTGTGTACTGTACACAGAGATGATTGTATAATAGCTTAACATGAAATCTTACTTTTGTATAGTGTGGAGAGGGGGGCTGTGAGTGTGTAGGGTGGCTGGGGGGGGGG
>NW_005842583.1:424744-427665 GCF_000455745.1 Alligator sinensis
CCCCCAACCCTGCCTGCTGCTCCTGCAGCATGTGGTTCCTAGCTGCATGGCCAGGACTGCAGAACACAGCAGGAGCCAGCCTGGCCCCCACAGTTCCCAGATGGCTTCTGCTGCCACCAGCCCTGGCCCTAGGACACTGCGCTTCTGCCCACCCACTCATTACCACTCCCCCCCCCCTCCGCTACTGCTGCCCCTCCCCTGCCACTTCCCTTCCTTCTCTGCACACTACTACTGCTCTCCACCCTCACCACTGGCTGCTCTAGCAGTGAGCAGTTCCTGGCTGCATGGCCAGGACTGCAGGAGGCAGCAGGAGCCAGCCCGGCCTGGCCCCATAGGTTCCCAGCTGGCTCCTGCTGTCTCATGCAGTCCTGGCCATGCAGCAAGGAACTGCGTGGTGCAGGAGACAGTCTGGACAGCAATGCATGGTTCCCAGCTGCATGGCCAGGACTGCATGGCACGGCAGGAGCCAGCTAAGAACAGTGGGGGCTGAACTAGGCCAGGCTGGCTCCTGCTGCCTCCTACAGTCTCAGCATGGTGATGGTGAGGCCAGCTCCTGCTGTGGTGTCAATCCTCCCCACTCTCCCTCCGCCTGTTCTTATCTGAGTTTCCCTCTTGGATGGAGGGAGGGCAGCGGAACAGCTACAGGATCCCAGGCCAGAAGCCTCTGCTATAGGGAAGCTTCCAGTTGGGGGTGGGGCTAGGCTTCCTGCTGCTGCCGCTGGGTCCTGCCGCTGGCTCTTCCTGGGTCCTGCTGCCACTGGCACCTTTGTCATCTTTGACAGGCAGCCAGGGGCAGATAATAATTGATTTTCTAAATGTTTTTAGGGGCCCCACGGGCCACTGCTTGACAGACCAGATCTAGCCTGCGGGCCATATTTTGCCCACCCCTGTGCTAGTAAGTTTCTTAAAATTCTCTGGACTTTAAGTTTTGCATTGCTATGACAGAGATAAGTGCCAATGCCACACGGAATACAAGGTATACTCCTACAGATTTTAGTTGCAAAATTTAAATTGTTTTTACAGTAACATCTCAAGAGTTGCTGGCCATTATTTTAATTTTATATGCATTATCAGCATGTTTTTTACTAGGTTTTATATAGCATGATAGTTTGAGAACAATTCTGATTAGAAGACTCAAACTAAACATTCACAGAATTATAGAACGTTTTGCTTGATTTGAAGTAAAGCATTGTGGCTGCTGACAGGCATGGAACCTTTCCCCGCCCCCCCGCAAAACCCAAAACAACCCAGCGCTTTACCAGAAGAGGAAGCACGTCTGTTTGATTCAGCTTGCCCAGAGTCTCTATAGCTTGTGTGCTTCAGTGGGGCTTTTTGGTGTGTTTAAAAATAAAAATGCTGAAAAGTCCTCCTAAAGCGCACAATCTATGCAGACATTGAGCAAGCCGGGTCAAACTGATGTAATGCCTCTTTTGGGCATGCATTGAGCTTGGTGTGGGGGTGTGCGGAGCTGAAAGTAAAGCGCTGATTTGTTTTGGGTTTTTTTTTCCCATGTCTGTAAGCAGCCTGTGGTTCTAATTTAACTGGAGATATAAGCAGCTCTGACTACTCACTGCAGTGTAGTCTCATATTTATTTTGACCCCAAGATTTGTCCGGTCAAATAAAATATGCTAGGTAGCAATACTACACTATGAAAATTAGAGACTTTAATATTTTACAGTGATTTTATTACTTTATAGGAGCACTGCACCTCGGTCTTCAATTACAATTTCTTTAGGGCAGAAAAATGGCACTTTGTGTCTCATTCTTTCCACTATTAATTTCTTAATTAATAATAATGGGTGTGCCACCAAGAACAAGCATATAATATGATAAAAATGGTCTAAAATTAAATCATTTTTCATCAGTAATTCAGTGCAACTCAAACACAAGTTTCTGAAGAGGAGTAATGTGAAACTATAAAACTCAATTTATCCTGTGCTCGGTTTTTGAGCACAAATGTTACAGATTCCTTTCTTATTACAAGTGGCTTTAAAAAGAAATTATAACTATCCCAGGCCAATAGGCCAGAAAAGTGAGGTGTCCATTAACATTACAGCACAGCTAGTGCTAGAGATACTGGCATAGATGTCTGAACTTTGCATCCCTTTGGGCATGGAAGCCCACCTACTTCTGCACTCAACTCTAATGGTGGTAATGGTGAGCAGAAATAGCATCATCCCTTGGGGAAGGAGGACTGCTGAAAAACAGGATTAGAAAGGAGGGATGGAGAGATATAAGAAGTTCCCTGGCACTTGGGAAAGAAGGGATGGTGGGGAGGACTTTGAAACTTCCCTTTTTCCACTGTGGGGAGGCCACAGGGAATTAATATTTCAATCAATTTTACTTCAGACTTCTCAGAAAGAAAGGAACAAAGAAAGGAGGAATGAAGGAAGATTTCTATAGATAACAAGGGTTAAAGAAATAATTAGATTAAAAGGTAACAACAGACGATGCTCAAATATTACTATAATTGAGCTTATATACATACCTAATTGATTAGACAGATAGATAGATACGATCATCATGCTCTGCAAATTACCATCAGCATGCAACATTTCTCTCTTGCCCTTTTAGCCAAACAATTCCCCTCCAAAACATATAAAATTAGCAGTCAGTTGAAATGCAGAGTGTGAAAGATTTCTCCAGTTTGTGGAATCAGAAAAAATATGCGCCTTAAACTTTGACTATTTTAGTTATAAGATGACATAACCGCTTTGTGGAGAATTGCTGGCTCTGTATAGTAGAACAGATAAGAGAAAGTGTTTGTTCTTTGTAACTCCTCTGCAACTGCTTCGCTCACCGCGGCCTTGAAGATAGCAAAAAGTATGTACAACTCTGATTTGCAGGTGCAAGAAGGAGGTTTGTGAACTAACCTCGCCTCCCCCATTAGTTCCCATCCTGATTACAGCAAAGAAATAAT
>NW_005842583.1:433914-437269 GCF_000455745.1 Alligator sinensis
TTTCTGGTGCTGGTTATGTTTGTTGTTAAAATTCTTTGTCCCTCCTGTATCTAAAAATGGCACTGATATCCTTATATATCACACTTGGGTATCTCAGTATCACCCAAGGGGGGTGGGAGAAAAATTTGTACTTGCAGATCTCCCGTACGGTGGCTCAAGCTGGAAATAAAAGTGACTGCTGGATATGCTCTCACAGCCCAGCGCACCTACAACAAGGAATCCCAATGATCGGAGTACCAATATCCCTCCGGCAATGGGGAACAATAAACGGCGGCTTCGTTAGACACTACTCGTTAGCTGCCCATCGGTCCGCTCCTAAAGAATGGAGGGCCGCCCCTGCTAACTGGATAATCTCCCCAAGAGTAGAGGCGCCTTTCTGTTACAGATCCAACAACACCGGAGCTTATAATAAAGCCACACCTGTAGGACACTACCCTCATTGCCTAACTACTCTAGATTATAGCCCCAATAGCACCAGTGGAATCCTGTTGGGTAATGTACCCTCTCTCAATTGTACAGGATTCATGGTCTACAACTTTTCTAAGGAACCTCATGTTGCTCTCATTGCAAACAGATCGGAATTTTACATTGACTCCAATTTTACTTCTTGTAATATATCTCGGTCCAGCAGGATAACAGCTGAACGTGGTCCGTCCTATACGATGCATATTAATCGAAAGTGCCGGATATGGCACAACACCTGTCGAGATTTGAGTACCCTTTCTGCCCCAGGCCTTTACTGGCTCTGCGGAAACAGGGCTCATAAAATCTTGCCCTGGAATTGGGTGGGGGCATGCACTCTTGGACGTGTTATCCCTGGTTTTGAAATGCATAGTACAATATATCTGGAACAAGTAAAAAATTTCAACCATCACATGAAAAGGGCGGTTAACCCCTTAGCTACCAGAAACACAGGGTTCCATCAATTTGTGAGAACCTTCATACCGTGGCTTGGAGTAAGAGAATTGGAACTAGCCATAATTAACATTTCAGCCACAATGGAAGCTATGGGAAATGCCACTGCGGATGCAATTCAGGCTCTGCAAGAAGAGATCTCCCAGATCTCACAAGTAACTATACAACACCGCGTAGCCCTAGATTACCTATTGGTATCCCAGGGAGGAGTATGTGCCTTAGTAAACTCCACCTGTTGTGTCTATGTCAATCAGGACATGCGAATTGAAACTGACATTCGTAAAATCCGAAGTCAGTTAAGGGTCTTACATCAAGTGGCCTCAGAAAATACTGACTGGGGTCTAAAAGAAATGTGGTCTTGGCTAACCTCCTGGCTCCCAGATTCCGGGGCCCTTGGCAAGAAAATCCTGTATGGAATATTGTTTGTCTTGATAGTTCTGATAATGTTTTATGTCTTAGTGCAACTGATCCTCTGCTGCGTGAAAGCCAGCAGGAGAAGCTTTAGCAAGGCAAGAAAACCCACAGCAGAGTCTAGAATAATGGTGTTACAAAAGTGTGAGCAGATTGAAAGAAAACATGAAAGGCTGCACGATGAAATAGAGGGGCTCATGAGAATAAAAATTTAAGGGTAAAGTGAGACTAAATAGTCTCAAAGGGGGGGAACTGTGGAATCAGAAAAAATATGCGCCTTAAACTTTGACTATTTTAGTTATAAGATGACATAACCGCTTTGTGGAGAATTGCTGGCTCTGTATAGTAGAACAGATAAGAGAAAGTGTTTGTTCTTTGTAACTCCTCTGCAACTGCTTCGCTCACCGCGGCCTTGAAGATAGCAAAAAGTATGTACAACTCTGATTTGCAGGTGCAAGAAGGAGGTTTGTGAACTAACCTCGCCTCCCCCATTAGTTCCCATCCTGATTACAGCAAAGAAATAATGAAGTAATGTTATAGCCACTTTTCATGCTAATTTCACTATATGATCACGTGAGTTGTAAGCAACTGTTAAAAAGTATATAAGCCTCCTGATTTTGCTCTTGGGGGGGGACCCCTTCCAAGTGCTTGGGAGATCCATGTCACTTTGGAGTCCCCCCTACAGCTGTAGTTTCTTTTGAATAAAAGCTTCTGCTGACCTGACCCAAAAGTATGCTGCGTGTGTTTCCACGACAAGTTCATGAATAATGCAAATTCAGTCCATGAGCAAAAGGCCAAAAACCACTGCAGATTTGACAGAGGTGACAGGAGTTCTTGTCAAATCCATGTGTTTAATCCAGCTCCTAAGGATACTTAATGCATTGGAGATGGAGAGGGAAAACGAAGCAGCCAAAATAAATACGCAGTGCAACAGAAGACAGAAATGGGAAAGGGAATGTACAGATTACAACCCTGCCATGCACATTATTCACTGTATCTAAATTTTATATTTTATGAATACCCCCCTCCCCCCTGCTGCAGCTTTCCAATGGCTGGAGTTTCAATAGGTTATAAATATTTAAGATACAGAATGTAAAATATATCAGGCAGACTATAAACCAAGAGTGTCTTCTACGAAAAAGGCTTTACTGGCCCTGAAGCAGACCCTCTCCTGTCATACTCTGTTAGCCCCCAGTCAGGAAGAACTGCACCAAGAACTCTATTAATAGGAATTAGTATAAGCCTTCAAAGAGGGAAAGGAACCAAAAACCCATACCTTTTTTTCCCAATGACAAACAACCTAACTCCAAAATGGGATAGAAGCAGAATGTAACTAGGCTTTTCAGAAGCCACAATGTAACACTGCCTTCTTAGTTCTGAAATAGAATTGCACTAAATTCCAGATCCAAATAGAAACAGAGTAAAACACCTTAAAAATACCCCAAATAACTGGCCACAACACACAACGTAATCTAAGAATACAAGTCCTGCAGAAGCAAGTTTATAGCAGGCAAAGTGAACTGAGTTTACAGTAAATATGATGGGAATTAGATACCTTAAAGTCCTTATACTAAAAACAGCCTTAAACAATTACCTGCTAATATCCATCAAACACACAAGGACGAATCATGCGAATGAATAGGGCAAAGGGCACCATGTCAGTTCCATGTGAAAACTGCACAACGTTTTCCCTGTACAAGGTTCAGGCAGGTTACAGATTAAGCAGCATAAACGGGTTTATTTTCCTGGAAAACAGATTTAAAGAGTGCCTTGCAGAAAAAACAGAAACTGAAAAACAGTTCCTGAGACAGGTATGGTAGCAAAAGCATGTAGTTGGAAAGAGCATCAGCAACAACAGACGGGAAACATCCACATGAGTGTTTCAACCTTTCAGCCACCATAATAAATATTCTGATGACAACTGTTGAGAACTTTGCATCAAAATGATTTTTCATTGGAAAACTCCTATTTGTCAAGAAGCATTTTGTGAAAACCTTTCAGTAGGCAGGGCTCTGACAGGATTCCTGCT
>NW_005842583.1:437300-460353 GCF_000455745.1 Alligator sinensis
CCTGACAGGCTGCTGGAAAACCCGAGGGCCTGCAGCTCCAGTACAGTTCTGTCCTGCATATTAACCACTGACTCCAGATCTTCCACCCTTTCTGCTGCATGGCCATACTGGTATGAGCCTAGCTGTACCATTTTGCTTTGAAAAACAGAATGGAAACATACTGATCTTTTCCAAAGCAGGTTTTGGAATTTTTAAAATGTTAACCAGCTTTAATTCTGTTTTCATATGACGCCAGAAACCAGTAAAACCATGCAATTAATCCAATATGATCAGTGACCAAGAAATACCGTTTGGAATACTACTTTCTGTTCAGAAACAAACATGTACTGCTAACCCCATAGTCAAAAAACAGCTGTGAGGCTTTAGTGACCGAAAAGGAAACAAAGAGCATCTTCCCTCTCTGGAAAGGAGAAAACAAACCAAAACCTTAGAAGAACTGGTAAACCCAACATTTTCTCTCTACTTGGAAGTCGCTCTCACTTGTGAAAAACAGCTTCTTGTTAGTCTGCCTCAGTTTGTTTCAGATGTTGAAAAAAGCAATACACCACATTTACCCAAATCCAAGATAACTTTGAATTTAAGATTCCCCCCCCCACCAATAATTACATTCTAGATGGAAAAACGTATGAATGCAATATAATTTCCCATGTCCAGAGTCTAGCTTTGGAGAGGTGATCTTAAATTTGTACCCCCTCCACCTCCTACCACTGCAGCAAGGCAAGCGTAGGACAACGCCAGTGGGTAGCAAAGTCGATGGTAGGCCTGTGCAAATAGGGAAGTATTTGATTCGGATCTGGCCGATTCGGAGGACAGCGATTCAATTCAGAGATCTGAATCACTGTCCCGAATTGATTCAGCTGAATCACCTTCGGAAGATTTGGCACTGATTTGGAAAGATTCGGTGATTCGGCCATAGACTGTAATGGGAAATCACTGAAATGCTTATAACTTTGACAGTTTTTGGCAGATTTGCATGCAAACAGCAGGGATGGTAATCTGTAACAGGGGGCCTTCCCGATGCTCAGGTAGGAACAGCTCACAAAAGGCGCAGAAAGGCTGCAGACAGGCTTATGTGTTGTTTCTACATCCCTCCCCCAGAGCACTGTGACTGGAAGGAGAATCAGGGAAAGATCACAGTCACTGGCCAGCTACAGATGTCAGTCTTTCCCGCCCTGCTCCCCCTCCCTCTTCTCAAGTTTCTGTTCCCCTAAAAGACTGCCTTCCAAATCTTTTTCTGAATCTTTTCCAAATCGATTAGGAGGCTCCAGGTTTTTTTTGGTTTCCTGATTTGATTCGGATTCAGTCTCTGAATTGGGCTGAATCTTCTGTGAATTGAACAGGCGACCGAAGCTTCGCACACCCCTATCAAGTGGCTTGCCCCTCCCCCCACGGTGGCTGCACACCCCAGACCTGCTCCACTGCCACCTTCCCCCTCTTCTGCAGCCTAGCCTGCTTGTCCCCCTAGTATTTGCCCCTTCGTCCCCCACTCTCCCAACACCTGCATCCCCCTGTGATTGCTGCATCCCCTGGCACCTACCCTGCACCTACATCCTCTACCACCACTTTAGAAACCTCACCTTCAATTCAAGTAAGTAGGATACGTGGAAATAATGCAGGGAAAGGAAAGGAAAAAACCCAACAGGATCTCGAGTGCATCACCATTACTGTGATTTGGTATAAATGGAGCAAAGAGCAGTTTGTGAACTATATGCTGGGTGCAGACTTGGGCTTAAGAAGAAGGGTGTCTAATACAGACCTATTTATGGTAGTAAAGCATGCTGGCCTTCAATCTCATTTTACTACATCCCAAGTCACTACCTGTAGCATCCCTTAATACAGACTGAAGGCCCTCTTGCAGAACCATGTAGAAGCAGACTCAGGAATCTAACCTTCCACTGAAGTGGTACATTTCTGCCTTTGATGGCAAAGAATACTTCAGACTGCTTTTAAAAACAGCCCTCTTCAGGCTGAATTTTTGGATTTGCTGCCAGGCATAAGAAGAGCATTCATATTAGACACACAACAATCAAAGACCTAAATTTCCATGAGTACTAGGTAAATACAACATGCAAGCACCTGTGTAATTTTATCTTCAGCCCTTTGTGGCTCCTAGATTTTGAGCAGATTGGGAATACTGTTTACTGGATTCAGAGGTACAAATATGAAAAGCTGAAGAAGGTGAAGTCTCAACGGCATATATTTGCCAGCTTGTATACCGTTAGTTGGGTTATCATAAGCTTCCTGCACGACATTGAAAAAGAAAGAATATCTGTTGAGAACATATCCATACTATCCATTTAAGAGAGATTAATGGTAGCACAAAGAGCTGCAAGCCAAAAACTGGTCTTTCCACTTGAGCTCAAAACAAACATCTCTCTTCAAAGTACCCTCCTTTCATCACCTCTGTGGCTCTATTTTGTTTCTTCCTCCCAACTTCCATATTGTTGCTGAATGCCAATAAGCTGATACATTATTCAACTGCTTTCAGTACTGAAGCTGTTTTCTTGCCAGGACAGACTTTCTCCACAGAAAAACCCTCTTTCTTTAACTCCATTTGCAAGAAGCTAGCTTATCCCAGTGGAAATCTAATTTTAACTTCTGTATAATATGCTCACAGTCAGTAGGTAAATAGTTTGAGACTCTGGTTTCAGTGAAAGAACAAGAATTTGCTCTGCAGCACCTTGCAGTCACAGATTTTGTGTGCGCTTGTTTTCCAAGGTAAAAGCATCTGTACATAAAGAGAATAACCACTTGTTCCTCTATATTACTCCTACTCTGTCCTTCCTTTAACAATATGTAGAAATTTATTGCGAGCCTGTTTTCCTCCAAGTGCCTGGGAATGGGTCAACACAAATTTACTACAGGTTGGAACAAAAAGGATTCTTTCAGAGACTAAAAGCAAAATAAATGCAAAACCATTACTTCTGCCTTGTAACAGAGCTGAACGCTGCTCTTCTGCTTTTGAACTTTTGTTTAAATAAAGGATAGTACAGTGATTGCTAAAAACACAGGACTACACTATCTGGTACAAATGAAGCTATTTTTCCCTTTTTCTTTTTCTACAGCACCAGGAATACCCCAGACTCCAAAAGTTTTAATAGCATCTCATAACCAAAAAAAAAGAAAAAAAAAGAGAGACACCTATGCCTGAGAGCCCCTTTTCTGGCAGCTGACCACGAACTGCATAGGGACACTAGAGTTCCACCTCTGACTCAGCAATGACACCAATACAACTGAGTAACAGTTCTTACCTTTGCACTTGCCAAAAATCCTAGAGATATGGCTACTCTTGCTCGTAGGTCTGGTCTATCTTTGGGCCACACGTATGATAACATTGCTTTGATAATTTTCTTGGCATCTACCTCCTTCAGCTATTATTGGAAAGGAAAAAAAGAGAGAGATACACATCTTATTAGGATATTAAAGTGGAAGAAACAAAGTATAAATCCAAGGCAAATTTCATTAAAACAAAACCAAATTTATTCAAAATGTTCAAAATCTGAATTCATTAAGAAACTTTAGTATATTTTCTTACTGCATACAGGACTACACCCAAGACCAATAGAAGCATAAAGGAAATAAAGATACATAAAGCACAGGAAGAATGAGGGGAAAGGTCTGTAGATTCATAAACTAGTTCTTTAATCTAAAATAAATTACTCTATAAATCCCACAAAGTCTAAGGCAGGATTATTTTTGGGACTAAGAGTTCATTTTTAAAAAAGAAAGTTACAAATCAATAATTAGGCCTTTAACTAAAAGTATTACTTATAAGATGCAAGCAGAAAAAATTAAAATTTCTTTCTTAACCACCTGAGACTTACAAATTATAAACTGGCCATCATAATTTCATATCATTTGCAATAACTTCTAGACTTCTGAATAGGGTAACATCTAGAGGTGCACTGATATATCTGTCCCATATAGGATCAGCACCAATATGAGGAAAATTGAGAGTATTAGCAATTGGGTTTTGTTTTTTTAAATCTGATATGGCCAATAAATGCCACGTGCATACATGCAGCCACACAGCAGCATGCAGGCGGCCAGGAATACAGCCCGGCAGCATGGAGAGCAGCCGGGTCCAGCTGGTTCGTCTGTTGTGGGGGGAAGGAGAGACGTTGGAAAGTGCAGATCAAGGCCCCTGTGGTGAGGGAGGAAGTGAGAATGTGGCTGGGGTGGGACATGGGATGGAGCCCCCCCCAACAAGAAGAGCCCAGCGCAGCCCTGGCCCCAGCCCACAGTAGCAGCCCACCCTGCCCCGCATAGATCTGGGGGTACATGACCCCCCCGCCTCCCAGGGTGTATGCAGCAGCAGGAGCCACCACCCTCCTCCCCATGCCCCCTGGACAAGCCATGGGTCTGTCCCGTGCCCTGCCCCACCCCAGTTGGGCAGCACTTGCCCCTGCCCCTGCGCCTGGCCCAGCCCCAGCCCCAGCCCAGGCCCAACTCCCTCCCTCACCGCAGGGGCCTCAACCTGCACCCCCCCACCCCATCCCCCACAACAGACATACCAGCCAGATGCCACTTTCCACACTGTGGGACTGCATATTGGAATCGGATTGGTATTGGCCCCAAAAAATCTCATTCAGTGGACCCCTAGTAACATCTCTTAAATGTTGTTAAGAGGTTCAGACTCAAATGATCTATTTTCCATTACCATTTTATTAGTTCTCCTGGTCTCATAATAGAAGAATAAGGGGACATTCAATGAAACTGACATGGAACAATTTCAAATTTGATAACAGGAATACTATTTCACTCTGTGTCTGATTACACCGTGGAATTTGTTGCCAGAGGATGCCATTGAGGCAAAGAACCTGGCAAGATTCAACAGAGCTTTGGAGTAATACAAGGAAACGTTTTGGAGTGGATACAAATCACAGAACAGGAAGTTAAGACAATTTAACCTATTAGGTGATAAGATGATATCAAAACAGAGGTCAGCTAAGCGGGGATGGGACAATTTACACCGCAATTTCAACTTCCTGTGAAGTATCTGCTGCTGGCCCCTGGACTAGATGGTCAACAGATCTGATGCAGTCAGGCAATTCCTATGTTCCTATTTTTCCAAAGGTGATATTATTATAAATTTCTTGTAGCCATTAAAGGAAATGCATGTGTCAAATATATAAGGAGATGCAAAACAAGAAAGATAAACATTTAGCCAGCTGAGATAATAAATGGAACAGGTAGTTTTTCCTAGCTTGTATGTAAAAAGCTCCTATATTTCATCTCTCGCAGGAAGCCATTTCAAGTACATGTAGCAGTTTGGAAGAAGTCAAGTGAAGAGCAGAAGGAAACCAAAACTGTGTGGCAAAAGAGATTTGGATGGAGTGCAGGAAACGAAAGTTAGGAGTATTAAATGCATTTATTAATAAAGAACATACAGGTTTCTACAGATCAGTTTCTAAGATTATAAGAACTCCTAAATGTGATATAATTGTATCTGTGAAATTGCTTGACAAGTTTAAATTACGAGAGTTCAAAAGCAATGATGTAGATGCATCAAACTGAAATGTTTTTAAAACTTAATCATTTAAACAAGCTTCATGCCACATTTTTTCCCTAACAGAATAGCAATGAACCTTGTTCTACCATTTCTTTCAGGACATTCTACAGTGTATAGTGGGATTCTTTCAATGTACACACAGCGAAGTTATGGCTAAGAGCAAGAAAACTGTTCTAGTTCGCTTAATTGTGCATAAAATGTCACCATTTCATTTAACAGAAGTGGTTCTGAATTTGGGTAATCATGCATTATGAGTCCATTAAGCTAGCTCCAAAGTACATGGCTACAATTTAGCTTAAATAGTTCTATAAAGTTTTTGTTTTTATTTCATATCTTCCTACTTTTCTCTCTCAACTAAGGCCAAAACCAAATCCAATATTCCAATGCAAACCCTTTTGAAAAAGTACCTGGTGTTATAGGGGAATAGATTAGTAACAGAAGCAGAGAAATTTTGCTTTTTGAATTCCAAAGCAAAGTCTACTTGCTGTATGAAGTCATTAAAAATACATATCAGTTAGGAATAATATAAACACACCGCACTGCACTGCAAAGCTACCAACAACTCATTCTTCAATGCTGGACACCCAAGGGTAATCTTGAAAGACAGAAAGGTTATCTAAAGCTGAAGGGAGGCCAGCAACTAGCAAGTAGACTGAATTACCCATCACCCATGTGTGCTAATCTCTTCATTTCAAGCAATGCTTGGTGGAAAAGAAGTTTGCCCTTTTCAAGATGAATTTTCATTAAAAAGGAGTCCATGAAAACAGATGGATGTTTCAACATTTTCATGTTCCCCACAGTAGGGAATCTCATGTACCTTCCCCAATTTCAGGAGAAAGATGTAAGTTCAATTTAAAATTCACTGTTAAAGCTAAGTTAGAACCAAAGGGGAAAAAAGTAGTTTGTTTTGAAGGGAAAAGGCTCTTAAAACAACAAGAGAAACAAATATGACAAATTTAAGCTTATAAGTGCACAGAAAAAGCAGGTTCTTTTGTGTTTCTAATCTCATCTTCAAAGAACAAGAGTATAAAAGTTAATAAGATACTGTATGTACTGTCAACAACTGTGAATGTGTCTGAGCAGTGTAAATAAGAAGTACTCTTCACATAGCGTTTAGAAAATGGATAAGCTTATGATTCATAAGTCAGCAGTGGGTGCAAAAACAACATATTTCCGCTTATCCCTAGCTACACAGAAGAGAGACATTATTTCCAGCAACATGTGCATGAATCTTTCCCTTTGAGCCAAGAATATGCATAAATAGTCTCATAATCTAAACAGCTGGAAGAGATTTTTCCTGAGCACTATTCATGCGTTAGAAACAGAGATTCAGGTTTTCCATTTGCAATGGAAAAACAGAGACTTTCTCCTTCAAAAGGAGAAAAATGCAGGAAATCACGGGTTTCCCCTTGCAGGCTGGCAGAGTTCCAGCCTGCAAGGAGCTGCTTTGGGTTGAGGGGAGTGGGAGGATGGCAACTGGACACGGGGAGCACCATGTACATGTGTGCACATGGACAGCAATGTATCCCCAAGCAGTGTGGTGAAGAGCAGCTCTCCCAGCTGCCTGTGAGCAAGTCTATGGGAGGGGGGACATAGGTCACACAGAGGGGGGCAGATTGATGCAGCATGGGGAGCTAGGATCTGGGGGCAGCAGGTCATGAGTGAGGAACACCAGCAAGGCTGAGAGTGCAGGAGGCTGTGAGTTGGGAGTGAGGGGCACTAGCAGGGCTGGGAGGCTGGGAGGGAGGGAAGCTGTGGCTTGGGAGTGATGAGCACTGACATATCAGAGCTTCCCAGTGCCTCAAAGCAGCAGGAGGACAGCTGTAGCTAGACCTGCATCCGGGTGAGCGAAGGCGGCAGGGGGAGCTCTGATTTTCTATGGTAAAAATACCAAAATCAAATGCAAAAATATATAGGTATTCAGAATTTATTTTATTATAACGACAGAGGCACTGGTAGGCTTTCAAATTGCTTTAAAATTGTAAATATAACAATAAAACACTGTGTTCAACTGACACATGCAGTATTTCATTTTAATAAACACAGATTCTGGGGGTCTTAATCAAAGAATTTTGAATGTTTAAACAGAGAAAACCAGGATCCCTGGTTAAAAGGAAGTAAAAAGCCGGTGCCATATTAACATAAAAGCTACCAGAGTTATTGGAGAGTTGTATGTTGCTATTGCCTAGTCAGACTGTATAGGAAAAAACTGTTAAGAGGACAAACCCAAAAGAAATAAAAGGTAAAAAAAACTAGGAAAGGCTTTGGGAGGGTTCTGAAAGGTTACAAAACCAAAAAATTTACTCCCAAGGTTCTTAACCAAGGTGCTGTGAGAGCCTTTCAGGGGTGCTGCAGCACAGGTGCCCCCATCACTGCAACAGGGTGAAACTACCCTGTGTGCCCTCCGCAGAGCTGGACTGGGAAGGGCTGTGGCTACTACATTAGGGTTATCTGATAAACCTAGAACACACAGGAGCTCCCACTCTTGCCACAGACTCTCAGTTCAATCCTGCATGCTCCTCCCAGAAATAGATGTGTGCGCCTTGTTTCCAGGAAGAGCATGCAGGGTTGGACCAGGAGGGGATGTGACAAGAATGGGCACTTCTGCCTGTGTGTCTGTTTTGTTGGCTATGCTGCACACATTTTATACATAGTATATTTTTGCTTTGCTCAAGTTTAAGAACTATTTCCATATCCTATGAAGGGGCAAAGCATTTACTTTGTTTTAAACAAAAGTCTTAACACTTGCATAAAATGAATGTTAACTTCTGTAAACCTAGTGTATAGGAGATTAGAATACAAACTCTGGGAAAACCACCAGAACAGCTCTCTTCTGATGAAGCATACTGCAAAAAAAGTTAATGCAGTCTCCACTGTGCAGATGGAAAGAAAGAGGGTCAGATACCACTTCCAGCAGTTGCAGTTAGAACGTAGGCATATGTGGTCAGCTGCAGTTTTCCCTAGCCTACAAAAATCCTCAGGTGACAGCAAGCTGCATTTCCCAGACAAAGTCAGGGATGTTTGTGCATTGAGCGCCATCCCTAAACTAGTTTACCAATGTACAGAAATCAGAATAGCCAAAAGCCCTAATTTTAGCACACTGGGTTGCAATAGACAAACTAGACCCAGCTGCTTTCAGGAAGCAGAGAGGTGGCCTATCTACTCCTTTGCCCAACTGTTGCGATTGATACACTGAGTCTTACTCTTGGCCTTCACTTTTAACCCACTCTGTGTAGCCTGTTGCTAATTTCTGTTATTTTCCCCAACAACCTAATAATGAGCATTTCTTTGAGAGAGGCCAAGCTAACTATTCTTGGTGTGGTTGCATTAATCTGTATTTACTGAAATATAAGCATTCATGGAATTGTCTTACAAAGGAAAAAACACAAGTTACTCATTAAAAAAAGAGAGTTCCTACTTAAATATTTAATTTAAGTATTTAAATGCCATTTTAGGTCAACTTAAAAAAAAAAAAGTGCTTGCCAAAACTCTGGTTAGAACATTCCTAACCAATTTGAAGGCAGAATCCACACTCTTAATATTTCTGCATCCTAGTAAATGGAATTTGCAATCTCTTTTCTGGACTGAACCAGTCAGCCTGGAATATAATTTTTAGGCTACTTCAAACCTGTTGGTATTTGTAGATTTCCTTCCCCGTGATTATTTACAAGAAGTGTCAGGACTAAGTGTTACTAAGCTTTCAGGACAAATGACATTTACATGTCCAAGCATTTCAGCTGAAAAAGGTTTGCATTTCAAGAAGCAGCCTATCAGCCTCCACCAGTGGTGGATTTAAAATGTCAATTATAAAGGTGAGTATGTGAAATGAATTTCCATGTGAAACATACCAGGACTGCAGCTTTTTTCCATGGAATTCTGGAAAAACAAATTTCAAGCCTTAACAAACAGTTGACTAATATAGTCAAGAAAATAAAAGTTATAGTACTGGAAGCAATGGGAGCATATTTACTGGAGTGACAAGGAGATGGAAACTTTAGATTTCATCCTCACAGAGCATGTAAAGCCATTCTCATGCTTCATCTCCTCACAGCCTCTACATGCCACTGGTCTGTACATGCACAAATCCCTAGGGAGCAAGAGCAAGCTCTCTCCCATTCAGGACTAAAGAGGTTAAGCAACACTTCCTGTACTTGTTCTCAGCTGCTCAGCATTACACCTTGTTGATATCCAGAAAACTTGGATGAGGAAGCAACGCAATTCAAATACAAAGGGACAAAAGATGACCCAGTCTGAGGAAAAAGGAGTAGATCATGCCAAGGGGTCTGGCAGACAGATGGGGAGGTGTGGAGGAAGAGAAAAATGGGATTAGCTGGGACAATAGGATGTGAAAACATTGTCTTACTGAGCAAGAAGACCGGGACAAGAAACTCCAGAAGAACGGGACTCGGAATGGAACACGTAAGAAGAAAGAGGAAAAAAAGGCAGGATGGAGGGGACAGAAGGGATCAAGTTGAAAGCATGCTAGGGAAGAAACAGGCAAAACGGTCTGTATCTTCAGCAGCACTCCCATCTGGTGTTTGGAACAAGACCAAGATTCTTGTACTTCCTGGCAAAGCCTGCTTCGTCTTCTAGTAGTGGTCTATGGAGAGAATGGTCTATCACCTTCATCAGCTATTCTGTCTGCCTAAGGGGGAAGAGGTCTGTAAGGTGGGCTTGAAGTTTCCATCCTTGCTAATGAACCACATAGCTGTCAACATGACACACATGATCAGATTTGCTAGACTTTTGCTAATAAACTTGGGGGGAAAACCACACGCACGCACACACACGAAGGGTGGCAAAAGTCAAGTACTTGGATGTTAGGAAATTCCAGAATTAAAGACTGTTTACAAACCTTAATTTATCCTACTTGTGCTTCATGATACACCTATTAGTGATGTGATCACATTTTTTTTCCCCTACAGGGCCCCCCCGCCCAAAAACCTGGCAGGTGATGATCACATAGCTAAAGATTACATATCAACATGCAAAATGCACAAGAGAATTAGATTTGCATGTACAACTTAATTCTATGCAGTCCTACCTTATGAGAGCTTGACTTTGCAATTTTAAAAATATTCTTTCAACACTAAGGATTTTTTTTGTTCATAACTGCTAGCACACCACTGTATGCATTAACATCTTAAGAAATTAAATCAAAGTTATAGTCAATTTATAAACTACCAAGTTTATTTTTATTCCTGTACTGAATGTAGGTGGAGTGACTGTTCCACTAACTCATATCCACAAGCAAATTTCTGCCACCTCAAATGTCAAGTCTTAGAAATGCCACTGACCGACAGAAATAAAACAACCTATTAATTTATAATGGAACATATTTATCATGAAAGACTAAAATACCAGAGAGGTAGATTTCAAGTCAACATGTGACCCTTCTTTTTTTTTTTAAATAAAAAACTTAACTAGTAAAAAAATGTATTGAGCAGTCCTAGTAGTTTAACAGCTAGTAAGCCAAAATTCACAATTAACATTATTAATTAGACTAGATTGAAGTCTAATCTGTGAAGACAATTTGTGGTTTTTTCAGTTGCTTAAGTCTTTAAAAAATTGAATGTGTTTTTATTTATTCAGATACTCTGAATAATACTGTCTAATCAAGCTTTTACCCCTTCCTTTGGATTTGTGTGGAGTCCTCCACCTGCATGACCATGCCAACATGTTCTCTTTTCTGTATGTGGCCACTTTGGGAGATGCTGTGTGAAAAAGAAAAAAAATTATACAGTGACTTCAAGAATCATATCTTAAAAAAAGGTGTGCAAAAGTTAATCTCTAACTTCAATGCAACAATCATGGCAAAAGGACAGCAGCAAAGTGTTATCATAAAAGGAATGGAGATTACATTCCAAGAATAGCATCTTGCTCTTAAAAGTCAGTACGAGAAGGCATCATATCTTGTAGCATAAATGTTAATGGTATCTTACAGCAAAGATAGGTGAAGGGTTATAGGAAAGAACTCTAAATTCTTTGAATATAGTTCAACTCTGAAAACAAATGTAAGAAGTATCACCTTATTAGTTAGATCTATTTTCTACGCATACAGATTCAATTAGGCACATGTGAGCACCTGGACGACGTACTCACTTTAGCTTATAACTGACTTACATTGATTTTACTCAAGACAGTTGCTTACTGAAAAACTAAATCAATAAAAGCCAGATGTAAACCAAATACATGGGTGCTCACAGGGTGTGCACCAGTTTAACTAAACAGATTCTCTAAAATGACAAATTAAATTACTACAACTTTCGTCTTTAGACAAGGTTTAAGAGCAAGTGAGATGTGTTCTATTCCTTCTTGTGAAAAGCAACAATTATGCTCAATAATTTATAAGGTTTACAGGTAACAGCAGGAACAGGTGTAACCAGAGAACATGACCAAAAAAAGGACACTGACAGGTGTAACTAAGAGGTTATGCTGGCTCACAGAGCTTTTATATGCAAGAGAAAAAAAATCATCTAGCTAGTCTTTCAGCTCACAGCAAAAGAGGCAATTAGAATTCACCTTTATGTACAAGCCAAACAATGTCCACCATGTCATTTAAAGATATTTTTATAGAAGCCTAATATCAAGAAAATTACAAACAGGTTATAGTTCTCAGTGGTCACAGTTTAATTGCATGTTAAATTTAACATGGAAGCTGCCAAGCTTCTAAATCATCTAGAAGCATTTTTTATTATTATTTTTCAGCTACAGTTATTTTCCCTTGCTGGGTGAGAAAAAAATGCCATTCTTCCGAACTCCCTTTTCAAAATGCAACAGGACTTTCAGTGAGGTGCTTAACATCACTGTGTTGCACTGGAATGCTGTGAGCCATTTAGCAACTATAATAAGGGCACTTTTTCAGAGCTCTATAAATGCTTTCAAGTCAAAACATTAATCTATAACATCCTGAGACAGGTAAGTTTTTTTATTAAATTATTATCCCCACACTGCAGATGGAGAAACTGAGCTAAGCAGTGACTTCACCTGTAAGTCAGGGAAGGAAGTCAACAGCAGAGGCAGGACAGAGGAAATGACAGGGAAAGTTGCCTATGCAAACTTAATTCTGTGTCCAATCTCTGCAAAAATGAGCCAGGGATCCTGTGGAAAATGGTTCAATAATGTTGTCAGAAGCTGTAACCATAATCTCTTCATCAACAGCACAGGTTCAATCTTGACATTTAAGCATGGCAGCACAAATTTCTGGGTCTCAAACTACAGGAATAATTAAATTACAAGCAGCATAAGCAATCCATTACTCCAGGAGGCAGAGCGTTGCCCCCAGCTCCACACCAAAGGCTGGGGAAATCCTGTCCCAGGAGGCACTTGCAGAATACCTGGGCCAGATGCAAGGATGGACTCCAGAGAAGGTCAACCAGGCCTGGCCTGTTGCTCTTCTCAGGTATTTCCAGGACAGTATATGATGCTGCTGTGGTGGCACAAAAGTTGGACTTTTGGGGAATTTCTACTAAAAATCTTCCTTATTAATGCAAATAAAAGAAGGGGAAGATAATTTATAATTCATTTATTTTTTATTATTTATCTGACTTGACTAGTTCAGGGCTTACTCCACATTCAGGTCTGCTGCAAACGATGGAAGCAATAAGAGTTCTCAAAAAATGTAGCAAAAAAATCAGTAATAATGAAAGTGTTAGACCATCTAAAACTGAGAACTATGATCAGGCTCTATTAGGGGATCTCATATATAACTATTTTAAAATGTAGCATGATTTAATATTAGAATTCAGGAGTCCTTAACTCAAAATCTCATTTCTTTCATGTACTATATGCACTTTAATACTAAAGTTACCAAAGCACTTAAGTGTGCCTAAGTCTCACAGAAAAAAACAAGTTTGTTAAACCACTTAACAGCATTTTGAAAAAGCACAAGAGCAAAAGTGAGTAAGTTAGTGTGGGTGTATGTGTGCAATAAATGCACATCCTTCCTTCCTTTCCATCCTAAAATGCTATGCATTTCTGCATCATTATTAGTAAAGGAAGCTTCATAAAAATTCTCTTATGTTTACAACAAGAATAAAAAAAAGCCTCATGTGGCAGACTGGCACCCATGTGAGTGAGCAGTAAATATGCAAAGTTTCTTGATGTTTCACAAACTGAGCATATTTTTGGAGTAATAAAGGTTTATGCACAACGCGCAGCATTCCATACATTGTCAGATATAAAACACCGAGATGAATCGGAGTGTCAGCAAGCTACAATTACATTTCTAAAAGCTTTTCCGAAAAACTCTGCATGATGCCACTGACTTTTAGAGATTCAAAAAGATTTCTCAAGGGGGGAAAGAATATCAGGATTTCAGCAGAGGTTCTCTCCATTTCCAGAGGCAGAAACATAACTTCCCATTTATCTCGCAACACTCAGAAATGATAAAAAGGGAAATTATGCAATGGATGTAAAACATGTAACAAATTGGAAGACGCTCCAAGGGCTTGTTCCCCCCCCCCCCCCCCCCACATGCCCAAGCAGAGTGGGAGGAAAGACTGCTTAACCCTACCTTTGCAGCATCTAATAACTGCCTTGAATAGCCTCTCCCCAAACTCTGCCACGGAGCTTGTCTGAATGCCTGTGGAATCTGGAGGAAAGAAAAGAACAAATGAAAAAAAGGGCAAAGGTAGAGTAATGAAGAATCCACACTTCATACCCAGAGAATACCAAGTTCATGAAACCATGCACAACATGGAAACAAAACAAAGACCTTATTTGACAACTGGCCAAAGAAAATTAGATGAAAACAACTGGTGGGGAGCAGGTGTAAAATAAATTGCATCCAACCATTACAACTGCTAGATGACAATAAACCTGTTCCCTCCCTCTGCCCAGGCTCCCACTAGGCTTCCTTTCCTTTGTATCATGAAAACGTTTAAAGTCTTTCTTCCCTCTTCTCATTTCATTTTCTCTCAGTTGGCTTTTGTATGCTTTTCAAATATTCCTCTTTTGTTCTGTTTTTTCATTATGTTGTATTCTTTTGAGGCTTATCATGTTCCCTATTTTCATTCCTTCTTTCTTCAGTCAGTACCAGGCTTGACCCAAAACACAAAAGTCATGACTACAACTCAGGTCTAGAAAGCATTATCACTGCCATCTAAGCAGGCCTACTTGCAGGTCCTTCCAGATGGGATATACAAGACCCCCATATTCATATATTCTAGTTGGTGGGACTTGGTGCAGAAGTTACCTACTAACAGATGCTATTGCAGAAATGAAGCATTTTATTTTCAGTTCTTTAGGGCACAGACCTACCTTTCCTAGTGGTGTTGTCATCACACAAACAGCAATTTACACTTTCACTATACTCTTTCTTTGGTTTGAGAGGATGGGCAAGCAGTGTCTTCCCAGGCAATCAGATTTTTTATTTTTTTATTTTGGGGGGGGAGGGGGAAGGCACCCATTCAGCCATTCCTCCATAGTTGTTCAGCCAGGAGACAGCTCCCAGTGGTTAAACCTAAAATCAGTCCTTCAGATACTCCTAAACCACCCAGCTAGTATTCCATAAGCCAGTCTTTTTACAGCTCTGTTGTGAGACTGGCTGCACAGCATGCACTATATAAATCAATACAGTAGAGCAAAATAGCAATAGAACAGCTCGTCAGCCCAAGGCAAAGGACAAACGTCAAGAAAATGAACTCAGTCAAGACAAACATTTTTAACCTTAACAAACAGCAGCCTTGCCTTGTGTATATTTTCTATACTTTGCCTTAAACCTTCTGTTTGCCCTTGTCCAAAGTCATACATGGTATGTTACAAATGGCTGACTAAATACAGCGAAGCAAAACTAATTTGCTCACCATATAATACTTCTAGTTTCAACATCCTGAATACAGAATGGGATGGACTGTTTCTGTAATAAAACAGTTTAATGATTCCTTTATTTTTAACCAACATAAAACATTTAGTATATATAAGTCATAACAACAACACATGGAAAATACTTTTGGTCTCAAGGAATTTTTGCAAACATCTTCCAGCGATTCTCAACTAGGGTGCCACAGCACCCTGGGGTACAGTGAGAACCTTTCAGGGTGTCACACAATACTAGCACAGGTAGGTAGGCAAATACATACACATGGTTCACAAGATGAACCCAGGCATTTCAAAGAGGAATTTACAGTGTCAAAAATATTCTTATCTGTTGTAGTCTTCCTGAATTCTGTCATAGAAGAATTGCTCTATTATTTTTTGTTACTCAAAAAAGAGCAAATAATTGCTCTTTTTTTGCAAATAAAAATGCTCTATTTTGAGCAAATAATTGCTCTATTATCTTTGTTAGTCAAAAAAGAGAGAAGGCTGAGAGCTAGCACCATCTGAGGGGTGCTGCACCATGCACATGCGTGCATGTACACATGCATGTGGTAGTCCATGTCAGGCAGTGTGGAGAGCAGCTCCTGCAACTCCCCACAGGTAAGTCTAGAGTGGGTGGGGGATAGATTGAAGTCCCCATGGTGAACGGGGGAGTGGGGCTGGGGATGCTGCCCAGCCGAGACAGTGCGTGGGGCCTGGGTGAGAATACGTGGCCATGGGGCCCGGCTGGGGCGTGGGAGGGAGTTGGGGGTGGCTTGTCCCTGTCACCACTCCCGCTGCTGCCAGGCAGTCAAGGGATGCCTTGCTCTGGCTGCATAGCTGGTGTGGGGCTCCCAGCTGCGACACCAAGCCTCCCCTGCCCACTCTATCCTCCTGCGCCAGGTCCCGCCTGCTGGGCCTCAGAGACCCCCAAAGGAAGGGCAGTAGGGTGGAGAGTCCGGAGTCCACAGCAGACAACCTGCATCCTCCCCTGCTCATGAGCTCTGCTCCAGCTGTGCCACTTGCAAAGGGGAAAGAGGGGGGATGGGCTCTGTGCTCCACTCTGGCTGCAGCTGCTGACACCACCTCACTTGGGCACTGCTGGGGCAGGCAGGGGGCTGTGGACCCTGGCCCTAGTCCTGTAGCCCTGGGCTCCCTCCAGCAGGGCCGGGGGTGGGCAGTAAGCTGCAGGTCACAAGTAAGGGGCACCAGCAGGTCTGAGAGGTCTGAGCGGGGTGGAGAGCTTTGGGTTGGGAGCGATGGGCAGTGGCAGGGATGGGGGGCTATGGGTTGGAAGTGAGGGGCACCAGCAGGGTCAGAGGCAGGGCACTGGCATATCAAGGCTGCTCAGTATCACAAAGCAGTGAGGGGAACAGCCGCAGCTGCACCAGTGTCCTGGTGAATGAAAGGAGCAAGGGGAGCTCTGATTTTCTATGATTAAAAAACCCCAAAACTGAACACCAAAATATATAGGCATCTAGAATGTATTTTATTATAATAATTGAGGCACTTGGGAAGCTTCCAAATTTCTTTATAATTGTAAATATAGGAATAAAATATTGTGTTCAACTGATACTTATATGTAAAGTGGCATTTTATTTTAATTGTGGAAAAATGCAGATTTTAGAGGTTTTAATCAAAAATTAAAAAAAAAAAAAAAAAAAAAAATCAGTGAATTTGCAATTTTTAAACAGAGAAAAACAGGATCCCTGGTCATGAGCCAGGCAAGGCAATTTCCATATATGAGATAAGACTACGGGTATAATTTTCATGGACATCTCAATTCTAACAGTTGCTATTGGATTGTAGGGGGGGAAAAATTATCACAAAAGCCTACGACCACATTTAACATATGACTGAAGGGCTTCAAATCAAATTTTCAGGATGGATATCCCTGGAACACCCACCACCTTTGGAGGCCTCCTCTGAAGATGGAGGACTACCTACACAATGCAGTCAATGCTCCAACAGAGATTTGCTTTGTTTTGTTTAAATAGAAAAAAGAAACTAGTGATTTTTTTTTTTTTTTTTTTTTTTTTTTTTTTTCTAATTGGGGAAACCTTCCAGTTTCAAAAAAGAGGACACCTGTGGGGGGTGAAGGCAGGGAGGGCAGAGGGGTTATGATTGGAGAGGGGGGGCAGTGATATGCCTGTGCCCTGCCCCACACTTCCAAGCCACAGCCCTCCAACCCTGATACTACTTCTCACTCTTGACTCACTATGCTGGTGCCCCTCACTCCCAATCTGCAGCCCCCCTGTCCCCAGTGATACCCCTCACTCCTGACCCACAGCCCCCTGCTCCCCACAGTCCTGCCAGTGCCCCTCACTCCTGACTCGCAGCCCCCTGCCCCCTATGCAGCTCCCTGTTGCCCCCAAAGAACCTCCCCGCCCCCTTCCCCTGCTCTGCTGCACCCCAGCGCTGGCAGACACACACACACACACACACACACACACACACACACACACCCCTATCTGCAGCTGCCCAGGGCCCGTGCACACAGCATGTGACGCCCCAGCCTCCAATCATCTTCCCCTACTGCTCCCAGCCCCAAGCATTTCCTTGCTGGGTCAAGCCAAGAAGTGCCAGGAAAATGGAGGCAGAGCAAAATCCTGCACATTTGCTAGTATTTAAAAAAAAAATGCCAGGATGGAGATGGGAGGACCCAAAAAGAGGACATATCCAGGAAAATCCAAATGTATGGTAACCCTACCTATACCTCTAGGGCCCGTGGCACATACTGGGAAACGGGATCTGATCCCTCCTATCATACTTCCTGCCATGCACCAAGCTGGGTCCCTGCAGCCCTGTCAGTTCCAGCCCTGGGACCACACCAGAATCTTAAACTGGTTCAGTTACCCTGCTATGTGTTTTAAGGCATGGTGGAAACCAGCCACAAAAGTGTTACACATCTTTTATGGAATATTTTCGTGGTTGCTTTCTCATTTTGTCCTGCCATTAATTCCTTGGATGTGTGGCAGAGCTACTATTTATGGGGTGATTATGAAGTTAATCATGCCTTCATTCTAATATCTGCCATAAGCCTGATTGTCAACAGAAGTATATTCAAAATCCACATTCAGACAAAAAGCCTGTGCAGGGTGAAAATGCTAGCAGTCTGTTGTCAACAATTTTGTTTAATTGTGGCTGTAGCTGCAACAGTTCTGATCCTGCTGGGAAGAAGGCCTTTTGAAGGTCCCACTGACATCCTAAAACTGTCATGTTGAGATTCTCAGTTATAACTCTGCAATGCCCTGACATGATTATCTTGTCCATGAAGATGGGCCTTGTCATTGTAGGTTTTTTTACTCTAAGAGTATGTTACAGCCACAGCTGCAGTAGAAAGTGAGGATCTATGATTCAAATACTGGCAGATAAATCTGTTACAATTTAAAATAAATAAATATAAAGACTTTACAGATATAATAACCCTATACTCTGGAAGCCCACAAATTCAAATACTTTCTATACCTACTGAAGGCTCATGCCACTCTGCTAACAACAGCAAAGAAAAATCAAGCTCCTCCCATTCCCCTACACTTCCTCCCAAATTTAGTAAGAAAAATGTATGGGAGCAATGGAGTGAAGTCCTAAGGCAAAGATCCTTAATATGTTGAAAATATTATCAAAAATTGATTTTAGATGAATGCATGAGTGAGTGAATGAATATGGTATCAAGCATACCCAGGTCTACTGAGAAAGCAGCCTTAAGAAGAACTCAAATCATCTACAAGAAGATAAAGTGCAAGCATATCTCCCCTCCCAAGTGTCTTCCCTGTCTCCGGATGTTGTAAATCTAAGTAACTCCTTCCCATCCGCATATCTAAGCCTTACCATCCATTTGCAGGTCTAAGCCATGAGGTATACGACTAGAGCCAGCTCAACTGCAACAAGTTGACTAGCTAAGCGCACTGCAGCAAAGTCTGTATGTATGGATGAGGGCCTGCAAAGTCTGCCTAAACTAAGTATAAAAGGACAGTGAAGACCAGGCCTTGACAACCTCATATGCCATCCACATCAACTCGGGGGAAAAAACTACCAGCATCCCTCCCATAAGATCATTGTGTCCAGAGGTGCTGCGACTGGCCATCATGACTGAACCTGAGCACCAGTGGATTGCCCTGTGTGTGTGTGTGTGTGAGAGAGTATGAATGGTTTTAGATAAAGCATTGCTTTTCCCCACTTGATCTGTGTGTGTCACTCAAAAAAGATCTTGGCTGCTGAACCCCTGGATTGGTCTTTCATCCAACAGCCTGATCCTTTCAGGCACACAACAGGGCACAGGTGTTGCTAATTATTGAATCAGTGTCCTGGCATCCTGCTGCCTGTAATTTGCAGGCTGGGGACCTGCACCTACTGTACTTTGTAGCCTCATAGCACTGCTTCTTACTAAGTAACAGGAGTTTATAGTGGCTACTATTTATACCCTCACATCATGATGTCATGGCTCTGATTGAACTTTCTCTAAATATTTAGAATTTTGTTTTTTGCCCCATATCCTTGGATTGGTCACTGGGCAGGTTTCAAACACAGTTTCTGGCTGTAGCCTCTCCAGAACATTTCTAGGCCAAACTCTTTTAGAAACCCACGTTGTTTGGGTTCATTCCATGTGCCAATAGCCTCAAGTACCTCAAAATACAACTGATCCCAAAAGATACCCATGGTTGTTTATTTATTCAATTTTCCATGGGCACTCTGTCTTTTTAATTTATTCCTTCAAGGACATGTGATAGTTGTACCAGAGAGACAGAGAACATCCCTCCTGAAGTGCAGTGTCCAGAACTGGATACAGTACTCCAACCGGGGCCTCACCAGTGCCGCACAGAGGGGGAGGATCACCTCCATGGACCTGCTCAAGATGCATCTGTGGATGCACGACAAGGTGTGGTTGGCCTTCCTGACCGCGTCCCCACAACGTCGGGTATGCTGCTGGTTCTTCCTCCCCAGGTGCAGCACCTTGCACTTGTCATTGTTGAAACCTATCCTGTTCTCAACTGCCCACCCCTGTAACCTGTCTAGGTCCAATTGCAGCCTATTCCTCCCTTCTAGCGTGCCCACATCCCCCCTCATCTTAGTGTCGTCAGCAAATTTGAACAGGGTGCTTTTTATCCCCTTGTCCAAGTCACTGATGAAGATGTTGAACAGTGCGGGTCCGAGGACCGAGCCCTGGGGTACCCCACTGCCCACATCCCTCCAGGTCGAAAATGACCCATCCACCACCACACTCTGGGTGTGGCCCTCCAGCCAGTTAGCGACCCATTTGACTGTGTAGGTGTCGATGCCACAGTCCCCTAGTTTTTTAACGAGACTGGGGTGAGAGACAGTGTCGAAGGCCTTCCTGAAGTCCAGAAAGAATACGTTTCTTCAGAGTCTAATCATAACTTATTCCACCAGTGGTTTCTTCTGAAGCAGGCTGCTTCTTAACTGGGAAAGTGGCTGTTTTCACAGACGATCAGAATCTGGTCCTCTAGGAAACATGGGTGAAACTCACCTCTTCCACACTTTGGAGCCTGACCTAGGCCATCTCAGTACCTCCATACACCAGGCCCTCGTAGTATAAATTCCTTGTGGGATCAACTTCAGTGACAGCAAAACTATTCTTGTGCAATACTTGTACAAATACAACAAAGGATTAAAGACCTGGAGCAGGTTGCAGCATTTGCCTGAAACATCTCACCCTGTTAGACATTGATCCCCAAAGGAAATGCTGAGTAGCTTCTGTTGACTCACTGAGGCAAGAGGGTTGTTGTCTTCCTCCATGTAAGGAAGCTGAAGTTGAACAGCTAGAGAGAGCGAGCAAATGAAGTCTGGGGCTGAGCAGTCCTAGGATAGGCACCTTAGGACTGGTACAACTTGAAGGGAGGCTGAAGCTTCATTTATCATTAATTTCTTTGTTAAGAAAGTCCAATTCCAACAGGGTGAGGAAGTTTTGCTGTACAAACACATGAACTGTTTTAGGACCTAACACAAAAAAGTGCTAACATATGCAGAGCCTAAATCACCTGCTAGTAGCTCATCTTATATTTTACAGAGGTCTACAAGAGAATGCCTATAGGCCCCCATGTTGTTACAGCAACACTTAAACACTGTATTAATTCCTTTCTGGTCCGTGTGTTGGTGCAAAGGGAAGAGTCACCACTCCACTTTTATGTATTTCTTCTAAAAACCAGATACACAAGTCTCAAGCCCAAAGTGCTTTCTTTTTTAGCAATGCCTTACAGCTCACACATAGCAGTGCCCTAAAAGCCAAAATAAAAATATCAACACTTCTATGTCTTCAGTTCCACTGAAGTCAACACAATGACACCAGGGATAAGTTTGGACCAGTAAGTAAAGCAATTCAAGAAAAAAAAAATACAAAGAAACCATATTTTCAGTGCTAACATCATCAGGAGGCAGAAGGGGGGGGGGGAAGGGAAGGAGGAGAAATAATTCAAACAACTGAAACAACAATGTCCATTTCCACATGTTCTCAGATGAGGGGTTTAGACTTCTGAAGCTACACTTAAAATGACCTGTGGCCAGCTATATTAGCACCTGCCAAGGAGACTAGGAAAAAAAAGTGGTACTTCATTGGGCCAGCTGTTGTTTTTCTGCATTGGAGAAAACACCATCACACCCGAGGACAGGAGGGTGATCTAGGCAGATCTTAACAGGCTCATGAAATGGGCGGACGAGAACCTGATGGTGTTCAACACCAAAAAATGCAAGGTTCTCCACCTTTGGAGGAAAAAACTGCAGCATGCTTATAGGCTCGGTTAGTACTACAGATGAAAGGGACTTGGGGGTCATGATTGACCACAAGATGAACATGAGCCTTCAAAGTGATGCTGCGGCTAGTAAAGTGAGCAAAACACTGGCTTGCATCCATAGATGCTCCTCAAGCAAATCTCGGGACGTCATTCTCCCGCTGTACTCGGCCTTGGTGAGGCCGCAGCTGGAGTACTGAGTCCAGTTTTGGGCTCCACAATTCAAAAAGGATGTGGAGAAGCTTGAGAGGGTGCAGAGGAGAGCCACGCACATGATCAGAGGTCAGGAAAACAGACCTTATGATGAGAGGCTGAGAACCATTGGACTCTTCAGCCTGGAAAAGCACAGGCTCAGGGGTGATCTGGTGGCCACCTATAAGTTTATCAGGGGTGCTCACCAGGATCTGGGGGAAGAACTATTCACCAGAGCACCCCAGGCGATGACAAGATTGAATGGTCATAAACTGCTCGAGGAACAATTCAGGCTGGACATAAGGAAGAACTTCTTTACTGTCCAAGGCCCCAAGGTGGTTCAAGCACCCACCGCTGGAGGTGGATCAAGCACCCAGTTTGAACACCTTCAAGACACACTTGGATGTTTATCTTGCTGGGATCTTATGATCCCTGCTGACTTCCTGCCCTTGGGGCAGGGGGCTGGGTTTGATGATCCTTTAAGCCCAAATGTCTATGAAATCTATGGTAGAAGAGATGGATCTAGGGATACCCAGCCGTTTTTTATGGCCTGCTCTTTTCCCACAGAACACGGAGACATATTGATATGAGCTCGTTCTCCCTCAAGTGTAACACCTTCTAATCAAGTATTACTTAAATAAGCCACCCAATACACTTGTATAGAAGAAGAAAATCTAAATTTATGAATGAGGGCCTGGATGTACAGAAATCACATGCATTTTTTTAAGGAAAATCTGTAATAAAACTGGAACTCTAACCCAATTTTCGTGGCTTTCAGTCCTGTACCTTATTGAAATAAACTCTT
>NW_005842583.1:460368-474460 GCF_000455745.1 Alligator sinensis
CTCTTTCCCATGCTTCTCCTTGAAAAACCAGTAGGAAAGTCCAGGAGAACACCACATTCTTAAACGTAGGAAGAAGGTCAGAAAGAAGATACCAGTATGAAAGCCCGAGGAGGTGGGGTGGAAGCTTATATTGCCATGTTTTAATGCTGTACCTGCTCTGCAAAGAGATTCCATCTTCTAGTGCTATCAATTCTCTTCACCTGACCATCAGTAAAGGTGGCTCAAAAAGGAAATGTGTTATTTTGTACCTTCTTTTATGATATATAGGGTGGGGGTTAGGGGTGCACTGATAGAGATTATTGGAGCCGACCCGACAGCTGATTTTTAAGGAGGCGTACCAGCCTACACTGATCCAATTTCCAATATGCAGCCAGGCAGCTTGAAGAGCTTTGTCCAGCTGGTAAGTCTGTTGTTGGGGAAGGGGAGGGAAAAAGGAAGGGCATGGGGGGGGGGGTGCAGATTGAGGCCCCCCATGGTGACGGAGGGAGTGGGGCAGGGGATGGGGCAGGGGCTGCCCAGCCTGGCCAGGGCAGGGCAGGGGAGGGCTGCTGTGGGTTCGGGCTGGGGCTGCACCCGGGGCGGGTGACAGTAGTGCTGGGAGGGAGCTCCGGGAAGGGGAGGGAGGGGGGTTTGCAGCCACACCAAAATTCACCATAGCCTCTCCAGAGTCCCCCTCCCAGCGCCCCAAGTGCAGCCTGGCCCAGCTTCCACTGGGAAGAGCCCGGAGCCACCAGCCCCAGCCCACAGTGGCAGCTCATCCTCACCCTGAGTGCAGATCCAGAGCACGTGCCCTCCTGGGGTGTGTGCAGCAGCAGGGGCCTCAATCTGCCCCCCACACCAAGCCCCCCAACCTTCCCCCACAACAGACTTACCAGCCAGACCTGACTGCTCTCCAAGCCACCAGGCTGTGCTCCTGGCCCCATTCATGATGCAGCTGTGGAACTGCACAGGGCATTTATCAGCCACATTATTGGCCACATCAGGCAAAAAAAAGCCAATTTCCAATACAGTCAATTTTCTTTATATCAGTGCCGATCCGATATTCCACTGATGTATTGGTGCAGCTCTAGTGGGGGCTGGGGTTGTTTACTTCATAAAAAAATTATATATTTTACTTTACTTGCATTGTGATATTCCCCAACTCTTGAGTGCCTGACTTCACTTAAGGACAGTAACAGTTACAAAATGTGTGGGAATCTAATAACTATATAGTTTAAACAAATGAAGCATGTCTGGTATCAATAGCATATAAAAGTTAAGTATTCCTAGAACATCATAATCATTGCTGGTGGTTTAAATGCTATACATACTTTGCCTAACACATTAGTGATCTGAATACAAACATATAGAATCAAGATTACCAAAAAATATTCATTCAAGGAACATCCACATTTACAGATTTTACTGAGTTTTGAATGCACTACTCTAGACAGCTCCATGCTACAGAGATATGCTTTACAAACACTTGGAAAAATAGCTCAAACTGATTTGGGATGGATCCAATTTTTGCCTATATGGAGTATTATCTTAGGCCTTGGGAGAAGAAAAGGAAATGCAGAAAGAGAATAACTGGATTGGGAGTGGGGCAGAATAAGCAGAAAGTCTTAAGTACTTCTCATATTACTTAGCAAGGTAAATTAGCACATGTAGAGCTCAATGCTAGACTCCTGGTGGTATGCAAGCTAGTAAGTTTAAAGCTAGTAGTCAGTCCTGTGATTGTAATATAACTATATCCTTGGACAATAGGAATGATAGGGACAAACAGCTTGTTAAAAAAGTGATTGAAAAGAGTTGGACTGAATTTAGGTAGAGGAATGAAGAGAGTGAAAATGTAATACAGAAAATGAGAATGACGGTGGGGAGGAAAATAAAGAGTATGGGAATGGGGAGGAAAGTTGAAAATTGGGCTCTTCAGCATATTCAGCTCAGTCAAGAAATTACTGCCATTGAGGAGGGGGGGGTCTTAGAAGGAACACTGGTTACAATTAGTCATTTTTCATGCAAGTAACTTTATCCCTTATTTGATTAAACTGGGCTATGCAGCAATAGTTTGAGAATTAATTATCAACCCCCTTGTGTATTTAACACGCCACACTTTAGAAATCTTTTTTAAAAAGAGCCTTTCAAAATATTTGTCAAGAATACAAGGCCCAGTCTCAACTCAAAAATATATAGCTTCTTATAGTATGATTTTTAGTTCCATGAGATTATGCTTCAGTGCACTGATTTTTTTAAATGACATGTTTCCCTCCTTGTCAAATAGAATACCAAAAGTAACCTTTCAAAAGGAAAGTTGTGTACATTGTAAAAGAGTCCTTAGCAAAGTGCTTATTTTGCAATCACAGTGATTTCAATAAAAGCTCCAGGCCCTTGGGACTTCTGAATTAAGAACTAAAATATGAAATTTCAGGCCGGATACCCCAAATCCAAGTCCAGTTCTGAAAATGTGGCAATGAGTCTCATATTTCATTTGCAGTTTGTGCTAGCTGATACATTGCATTTAATACATTTTAAAAAGAGGCTAGATATCTTTTATCTTTAGTGCAGATTCAGATTAAACTTCTGGTCTCTAATGACCTCGATTTCCTCCTGATGGTGATTTACTAGACTACTGGGTGACTGAGGGCACAGTGCCATTTCCCAGTAGACAAGTGCCTGTCACAAAAACACCTTGCCATGCATAATTAGCCACACCATTAACCTCTAAAAGATCAAGGATTAAATGGACTTTCTTTCAAGTTATTGCTGTGCAGAGCTATGCTCAGAGCAAGGTCGGGAAGGGAAAAGGGAATTTTACCACTTTTTGGAGGTTCATCGATATATCAGTTGCCTATCAGATTGGCACCGATAAAAAGGGAAATTTACATTAATCGGCTATCAGCTTTTTTTTGGCCGTTGTAGCTGATAATGTTCTCTGAAAATGTTGCCTTCTTGCCAGGGCCCTCATATGCCTGGGTTCTCTCTTGCCCACAGGGCTGGGGCTGCCTGGGTTCCCGCCCATAAGCCAGGGTGATCCCAGATACACCCCTATCCCCTCACCAGCGGGCTGGGCTGGAGCAGAGCAGCTGCTGCAGTATTTTGGGCGCTGGCACAGTGTGGACCGGGGGTAGGGCGGGCACTGTAAAAGGCCCCGAATGCTGCAGATGTAACTGGGGCGGGGAGGGATGGGCAGAGCTGAGCTGCCTGGCCTGACCCAGCATGATTCAACCCTCAGCCCGACTCAGCCCCTGCAATTAATATCAGTTATCAGATCAGTATCAGCCGATATGGCTGGTTAATAACTCGCTATCAGTATCAGCCAACAAAATCTTTATCAGTGCACCCCTACCACTTTTACCATTAGATCACTAGGCATTAGATAAGTAATCTGCCACCTTTCACCACAGAAACTTTGGCACAACATAGCAGGAAGTGCCATGACTCAGAAAAAAGAGCCTGCATTTTGGGCTCATCCTATGAGCCCTTGTCATTGAAGAGATGTGGGCAGTGTTACAATAAAGTCTTGCTAGTAAAAGTTCTGAGCAGACACCTGCCAACACTATTACCGTGTTTTATATTTGGCTGCCTTTGCCAACATGTCACAACCCCTCAGTGCCCTACTGTACTGTCAACAGGAATTGTAACATTCAGGTATGCATCACATGCCACCACCTGGTTCATTACTTGTGGGAAACTTGATGATATGGCACATCATAGCAGCCAACAGCAGTTGGGATACTAGTGCTTTTCTCACAGAAATGTAGGCATTTAGGTCAAGTTCTCACAAGTGCCTTTATTCTATCTAACACTGTACTCTTCTTTGCATCTGTTCTCAGTCTTTGCCATGTAATTTTCAGAAAAATGGATGCTGAATTAATCAGACTTCTCATGTCTTTTTTTCCCTTGGGCAACAGAGAAACTGATTCGTTCACATTTGTGGGAGCTATCACCACCACAGCAGACAGTCTGCAGCAGTGAAAATAAGAACACCAAGGAGGAGAGGAGGGTGAAGACAGTAAATGAGAGTCAGCAGCTGCTGCAGCCACACAAACCAGCTGCAAATGATAGTGTCCCATGAAACAAGAAAAGAAAAGGGGACTCAGATCATTATTTAGACCTAAAAACACTTGCTACAGAACTCTGAATGCCAAAGGCCACATTCCTGGAACTTCATGCCAGGTTCACTACAGCATCTCCAATGCACAGATACCAGAACTATTACATATAGTGTGTCTCGAGTATTTGGGCTTAGGACCTATCCCATTCTCATTTACCATTTTTATCAGCAGCCATGGTAATGGAGCTAAATGCATGCTCATGAAGCTTGCAGATAACACTTAGTTAAGGGCAGGAGAATATCAGCAACATGGAATACGACAGGATTAATATAGAGGAAGATGTAGATAATCTTGTGGAACAGAGCAGGAAAAAAATGGAATGAAGTTTAAACAGCTTGAAAAGCAATCATGCATTTAGGGGCCAAAAAAAGGAGTCTGGCTAGAAGATGGGAATGTAAAGATTGGTGGCCACTGAAGAACACAGGGACTACAAGATGACCATAAGCAGCCATGAAAAAGGCTAACAATGATAGGGTGCATTAGGCAGGGTATATGCAGAAGAGACAAGGAGGAACTGCTTGGTAAGATCCCTTCCAACTAGGGGTGCGCCGATAGAGATTTTGGGGGCTGATACCGATAGTTGATTTTTAAGGAAGCATACTGGCCAATACTGATCTGATTTGCAATACAATTGCGTCCAGCTGGTAAGTCTGTTGTGGTGGAAGGGGCGGGAAGGGGCGTGGAGAAGGGGCAGATCAAGGGCCCCCACGCTGAGGGAGGAATGGGTGCTGGGGCTGGGACAAGCGCTGCCCAGCCAGGGCGGAGCAGGCATGGGATGTCTGGGGGATATGGAGGGAGAGGATGGCTGCCGCTGCTGCTCCCACCACTCATCCAGGAGGGCATGGGGGGGGTGGGGGTGCCCCCCAATCTGCACTGAGCAGGGCAGGCTGCAGCACTGCGCTGAGGGCATGTGGCAGCAACGCTGGAAGAGGGGCTATTGGGGGGGGTCCTGCAGCCACCCCAAATTTTGCTGTTGTCCCCTCGTAGCCCCTACCCAGCGCTGCTGCTGCCTGCCCCAAGAGCAGCATAGCGCAGCCCCCGGCTCCATCCTGCCTGGCTCACCCCGCGCAGATCCCCAGACAAGCCGCTGGATGAGTGGCGGGCAGCGACGGGAGCACCCCCTGTGCCCACCAGACGAACCATGACTCTGTCCCGTACCTGCCCCAGCCGCTGCTCCGCTCCCTCCCTCAGCTCTACTTCCAACCCTAACTTTCTATGATCCCATTTAGATTACTATGTGCAGTTCTGGTCACCTACATTAAAAAAAGATGAAAAACTGGAAAAGGTTTAAAGGAGGAACACTGAGATAACTAAAGGAATAGAGAGCTTTTCTTATAGAAAAAAAGATTAAAAGACACTTGGCTGGTTTAACTTAGCAAAATGGAGATTGAGAAGGGATGCGATTATCCTTTACAAGTAGGTTCTTGGGTTTTATATTAAAGGAACAAAGAAAGCTTTTTAGGCTGAAAAACACCACCAGCACAAAATTAAATGGCTACAGATAAATTTAGAATGGAAATAGGCAGATTTATAACCATCACAAGAATGAGGGACCATGAAGGATTTTATTTTCCACCTCTGTGAAAGCCACTGGCTTCTGGGATAAGGATTTTTTGCCTTCCTCCAAAATGCTGGAAAACTGATCACAACTATGGCTGGTTTAAAAAAAAACAAAAACCCAACACAAACAAAACAAAACAAAACAAAACAAAACAAAACAAAACAAAACAAAACAGGGATGCCCTGATGTTTCTGCAAGTGCTTACAAAATGCAGAGGTTCCTGACTAAAAGGTCTCCTCTTCTGCTCAGGGTCAAACCAACCACTACACATGGGTTCAGAATAGAATTTTCTTCTGGGCAGATTCTGGGGAATTCGTCTTCCTCTGTTGGGTGAGACATGGTCTCTGTAACAGGGTGGTCTGTAACTTTAAGAGGGAACGGTGAGCCCTGTTGAGAGGGCTCAGCTGCAGGTAGGGGCGTCCTCCTAGGAGTTTTTAAAAGCTCCCAGAACCACAAGCAAGATGGGAGGAAGTGAGTGAGTTCAACTGCCTGCTGCCAGAGCAGGCCAGGCTGCCATGCTGGAAACCAGAGCCAAAGAGCTCCTCAAGTGCACGGGATGAGGTACAAAGGTTTGGTTTTGTTTGTTTGTTTGTGCGTTATTTAAGGACCGTGCAATTTTGGAGGACTGATGAAAAGCTCCTCAAGGAGTAAAGCTTGCCTGAAAAACCCAGCAGGCAAGATAACCTGCTTGGAGTCTTCTTCCTAGAGTCCTCTGAACTTATATTTACCAGTTACTTCTCCATTGCAGCAGTGGCAGGGCACCGATATTGCCTTTGTTCCCCCTGACTGGCCTATGGTATGTTATAGGGTCATCTTGGTGTTTTGGGTAATTTGTCATATAGTTGTTGCCAAGTGTCCGAACTGGTGATTTTTGAAGATTCCTTAAATGAATGAATGACTGTGGGAACATGTGGCACTCAATGGCCCAGGATGCCCCTTTCCAAACGTAGATTCCTAATATGGGAGGAATAGAGAGCAACAGTGGTCTGCAAGCTTCTGATGGTGGAATGCTGTCAGTCAGTGGGCAATGAGGCCGTATTGGAAAAAAAAAAATCAGTGGTGTGCAAAGTCATCAGGAGTCTCCTACCTGCAGGAAACAAGATGACTCAGTTTGCTATAGTGGGTTTCCCCTAGTTGTGATGGGGTGATAGACTCTGGCCACACTACCTTACCTTCAAGTACATAGAAAAGGGCAAAAAGTAAGCTGTGCAAATGTTTGTGGATCACCATGGACATTTCACTGACACTGGGTACTCAGGCAAGATCCAACTGAAGGAATACAGAATTCTGAAGAACACAAAAGGGGTATTTACTCCTGAATATTCACCGTTGTGGAGCCATGATGTCATTGTAATTCTCGAGGACTCTGCCTATCCTTTGCTTCTCCACCTCGAGATGTCATCTTCCAGGCTCCTAGCCTGGTATAGGGCAAGACATTACTGCCTGAAGAGCTGCAGGATGATGGGCAGCAGCTCTGCAGAAAAGGACCTGGGGGCTACAGTGGACAATAAGCTAAATATGAGTCAGCAGTGTGCTCTTGTTGCAAAGAAGGCTAATGGCATCTTGGGCTGCATTGGTAGCAGTGTTGCCAGCAGGTCAAGGGAAGTGATTATTCCCCTCTATTCAGCACTGGCGAGGCCACGTCTGGAGTACTGTGTTCAGTTTTGGGCCCCCACTACAGAAAGGATGTGGACAAATTGGAGAGTCCAGCAGAGGGCAACAAAAATAGTTAGGGGACTGGGGGACATGACTTATGAGGAAAGACTGAGGGAAGTGGGCTTATTTAGTCTAGAGAAGAGGAGACTGAGGGATTTAATAGCAACCTTCAACTACCTGAAGAGGGGTTTGAAAGAGAATGGAGCTGGACTGTTCTCAGCGGTAGCAGATGACAGAACAAGGAGCAATCATCTCAAGTTGCAACAAGGGAAGTTTAGGTTAGATATTGGGGAAAACTCTCTCACCAGGAAGGTAATAAAACACTAGAACAGGTTACCTAGGGAGGCTGTGGAATCTCCATCGTTGGAGGTTTTTAAGACCTGGCTAGAAAAAGCTTTGGCTGGGATGATTTAGCTGGGGATAGTCCTGTTCTGAGCAGGGGGCTGGACTAGATCACCACCTAAGGTCCCTTCTAACTCTAATTTTCTATGTTTCTATGATCATGGAGTGTGCATTTGGCAAATAAAGGGCCACTGGAAATGTCTTATGCTTAGCTTGGAATTGAGGGAGCTAAATATTTCTATTATTATGTAAAAGACAACATGCAGTTGTATTTGTGAGGAAATGCTGTCTGCAGGGTGGCAGGAGGAAAATGGCAAGTCTGCTGATTCTGAGCAGCCTGACACAAGGGCAATTAACATAACCAGCAGGAACTCAGGGTCTTGTCAAAAGGACTTAAAAATTGAGTACAGACACATGTAGGGCTGTACTGCACGGTGCACTTCTGTTATGGAGACTAGGCCATAAAACAGGTGATACAAAATATAAGCAAAAAAGGTTTACTGAAATACCACTTTGAATCCGATTTTTTTTGTGACCGCTTATTAAAAGCAAGAGCTAAGAAAAGTTGAGACAAAAGCACATAAACAAATAAAACCAAAACAAAATGTATTATATTTATGCACAGAAACATAGACCTTATCACACATTTCACATTGCAGCTGGGATGTCAAGATAATGCAGGAGAAACCGAGAAAAACTGAAGTCTATTTTCTGCTTTTTACTGTTCAACCTTCCAGTAATTTATATAGTTTTTCTGTCTACCATTTCCAATGTGAACTTTGAAAGGAACCTCTAAGCATACCTCTCAACTCCTGCAGATTCACTGCAAGACAATTTTCCTCAGTTGCAATACTGTTACTCTTTTCAAATCATACACTGCTTTACCCCTTTTAAATTTGTTTTAGGCCAAATAATCCTTTTAGTATTGATTTTGTTTCTGATGCAGGTAGGATGCACTGGGAATTGTCCCAAACTCCCTGAAGACTACATTATTCTTTACTTAGATCGCTCCTCCAAGTCCACCAGCCATGCCACATCCAATATGCTGGTTTTCTGCATTAGTATCCAACAGAGATCTTAAGTCAAAGAGGAGCTCTGGCAGGATGCACCCACGTCGACATCAATCATGGTGAGGGGGCGAGATGAAGATTTATTCATAGAAACACAAAACTGATTTGACATTAAGAAATGAAGTCTGATCACAGTTCCGTACTATGCCATGCAAACAAGAGACTTACAAGTTACTATTTACATGGTTGGTTTTTTCCCCCCACTTAGATGTACCCCTTGGCTGTGTCCAAAATGAAAATTAACATCTAGTCACTCTGCTTTGGAAGAAGCAGGCCTCGGTCAACTACTGGAGAGAGAAAGTTGGACATATTAATCTGAACTCAGGCAAAAGGCACAGCAGGATGACACCTTAAAGATGGCTTACTATCTATGGTGCCACCCTGCCCTGCCTTCTGCCTGCCTTCAGATTAATGTAGCTAACTCTTTCTCTCTCTCCAGTAGGTGACCAAGGTCTGCTTCTTCCAAAGCAGAGTGACTAGGAGATGTTAATTTTCAATTTGGACACAGCCAATGGATACATTTAAGTGAAATATGGAGGGGAGAATGGACATGTGAATTGTATTACTGTTGTACCCAAGTGTTCAAATTGCAACAGAACCCCACCATACAAGACATAAGTACACTGCCCTGCCTCAGATCACACTCTAGAGACAAACAGTTCAAGTTAAAATATATGGATTATAACACAAATGTAAAATGATAAGGAAGATGACAGGCAAAAATTAGTTCCACCATACTAAAGACATTTGTTTTTAACCTTGCCTTTATTTCCACACATATAACATAGAATCTTTTCTTCCATTTGTATTTATTAGAGTTAAAAATTCTCTCATAAAGAGACAGTTACACTGTAGGTTCTTGCCATGTTTAACAAAGCAGAGCTATGCTGGTATAGCACATGGTATTCTTATACTGACAGAGTGTTCCTAATACAGAAAAAGCATTAGAAAGAAAACTGCTTAGTTTGAACTGTTCATTTATTTTTGCCTTCCTATTCCATCTTCTATTTGAGGTTAGTAGGTTTGTCAAAAAAAGTGTATTTACTTCTGATGCATACAACAACCTTGAAGCAGATCCAAGTGTGATGGCTACACCAGTTTTAAAGTAATGAAAGAGGAGCGACAGCTCTGAAACGCGCATTAATAAAGAGGTAGAAGAATAAGCATCAGAACAGCATTTTGGATTAAACATTTGTCCCCTACCACCTTTTCAGGGCCACAGGTCCAGCAGTTGATCCTTGAGTAAGTATGGACTGCTTAAAAGAGGTAAGGAAAGGAAGAATGGAAGCCTCGCAGTATTACTCTGCACATTGCACAGGTGATAGCTGTCTAGTACAAGGCAACCTGTAAACTTTTGTAACATACCATGTTTTAATCACTGTTTTCATTAATTACAAATCCATTCCCAAATCACTGAAGAGCAGAGAGTTTAAGACAAGAGTAGGTAAAGATTCATTGCTTATAAAATTTAAAATATCCATTTTAATTTATATTGCATAATTGAAACCTTTAAAAAGAAAATTGAGAGAGAAAATGCTAACAAACCCATGCAAAATCTAACCATTAGCTTACTCGAATAAATTTCAATATAAGTAGTATTTGTTTGCTGGCAGAATTTTAAAGAAGGTCAAGTGACCAAACCAATTCAAGTCACTAGCTAGACACTAGAAATTAACTTTCTTGTTGTCACTCTATACAATCAGCCAACTATAGTTTATCATTACTAATCAGAAACAACCAACCTTTCTATATGAAAAGAGTATAAATGGAAAAAAAATATTTAAACCACTGCACTGTTTAGGACCATGTTATTCCTTATTCATTTCTCACTTTAGAACTTTTTCCTGTTTAGAATCTTCTAAAGCTATTACTTTTTTTTATATTGTTCAAAAGGACAAAACAACTGCTTCAAGCTGATTAATTATTTTTACATTTTTTAAAAACAAAAAATAGACACACGTGAATACTGAAAGGATTTTGGAACAGTGGGAAATATTAAATGAATTAACAAATAAGTCCTTATCCTACCTTCAACACAGTAAGGTAGGCTAAGGGCAACATTTTAAAATCAACTCTAAATGTCTCATACAAGTTAAAAAATATAAGACCCCATCATCATTTGAAGCTAGTCTTTTTTGGGTGGGGGGTTGTCATTTTGGTTATGTCAGTCCTGGTCATTTACCCAGCTAAGGAAGTAATAAGATAAAATCTCTATTTCAGCTGGTGACGGAACTTCATCTGTCACAGGCATTTAATCAGAACCAACAGTAATGAAAAGGAAATCATAAATAATGTACTTCTATAAGAAGTACTGGCTTACCATGATTATTGGCCTGCAATAATAACTATTCAATAGTCTTACAAGAAAAGTTAATTCATCTTAACTTTGAGTTGAGTGCCTGTCATTTTTTAGAAATACTCTTGCAACTCTAATTTACTTTAAAATTCTGCATCGCATAGATAGTTTTGATTGTTCCAAGTTTATTTCTGAACGAAAAAAGGCACCATCTCATCAATCAAGTATTTCACCAAAGCCACTCATAACTGATGACTGGAATTTTGAGTTATACATCATTAATGCAACTCATGCAAATAGATACCAGTTAATGATTGCTACAACTGTCTTCAGGTAATAAACAAAAATACTACCAAGTATTTTCTGAGCCCCTCTGGCACTTCAGCAGAAGAGGGAGGCTTCCTTGCCACAGTGCTTTTTCACCAAAAATACATTTTCACTAAAGACTTTGCCATCAAGTTCCAAGGGAATAGGACATAAACTGTCAGGGATTTAAAAGTGGTTGGATACTTAGATGTTATACAGTAAAGTGCTGTACATTTTAAATATAAAAGTATAAAAGCAGTGGCAACCCCCTACATGCACCTCCTGACAGGCCACGCTCACCAGTTAGGCGATGGGCAGGGGGAGCGAGACTGGCTGTGGGGGACCGCCCCACAGTTGCTGACTGGTCACTGGGGGGGCACGTTCCCCTTGTGACTAAGGTAGCACCAGTCACCCATGTACAGAAAAATTAAGAGAAGAATAATGCTTAAAAAAAAAAAAAAAAAAAAAAAAAAAATTTGTTGGGAAGGAGAGCTAAGAATGGAAAATGTGGCCAAAAGGAACATGAGAGAAGGGGAGGTGAGGAGAAAGAAAAAAAGAGCAAGTCAAATAAAAAAAAAAGTGAGTACACTCCTAACCAATTTTAAACAAAATGCCTGGAGGTTATTCATGCTCAATAGTTTTAAAAATATTCAAAGTAAAATAAACAAAAAGATATGTATTATCACTTAAGCATTAAAAACTAGCCATGCACTAGACATTCAACACAGGGACAGCTAACATAAGAACTGCACCATTTAACAGAAGACTAAAACAGAGGTTCCCAAACTTTTTCTTTTTGTGTACCCCCTTCCAGATTTACCACTACCCATGTACTAGGGCTGTGCGAAATTTCAGCAGCCGTTTCGGAGGTGTTTTGGGCTGTTTCGGTGCCTGAAGCACTGAATCTGAATCGAAACAGAAAGCTCTGAAACAGCTCCGAAATGAACTAGAAGGCTCCGACACATTTCCAAAATTCTCCAAAACATTTCCGAGTTTCAGAGCCAGGCTTGCAGGGAACCAAAAACTAAGGAGAGGGAGGGGAAAAAGAGGGGGAAGGACTGCTCTGATATTGACATCTAGATCCCAGTTAGATTCCCCAGATCTCTGACCGCTTCCCTAGCTCTTCCCAGGAGGCGCGGGCCCACCCAGATCCGCACTTGGGGTTTCAGTAGGCTGCTGCGGCAGGCTGGGGCCAGCAGCAGCACAGCTTGCGCCAAGCACCAGGAAGACTGTGGTGCTGCCGCTGGCCCCAGCACACAGTGGCAGTCTGCTGAAACCCAGCGCACAAATCTGGGGGCCTGCATCCTCTGGGAAGAGCTGGGGAATCGAACTGGGGGCTGAAGGATCCCTGCCACGTGACCTGGCTCTGTAGGGAGCAGAGATCTGCACCAGAGTCTCCTTGCCACCGCTGCGTGCCCCACATCTCTGGGGGAGTGTGAGGCAGGCAGCGGTGGCAAGGAGACCCCAGCGTGCATCTCTGCTCCCTGCAGAGTCGAGTCGTGCATCAGGGACCAGCAGGCTTGCTCACCGCTCTGTGCCGCTTCCCCACCCTGTGACCCAGTGTGACAGGGATCAGAGATCTGTGTGGAGGTCTCCTTGCCTGCATGGAGGGCAGTAGTCCTCCCACTCCCCCAGATGAGCCAACCATGGCCCCGTCCTTTGCCCTGCTGGGGCCCCAAGCTCCCAACCCCAAGCCCTGCCCAGCTGGGTAGGGCTGTGTGATGCTTCCCTTGCAGCCCATTCAAAACAGAATAGGAGGCTCTGCCAAATCTCTGAAACAGACTGAACCAAAACAAAACAGGACAGTTATCCAAAACCCTGAAACGAATCACCATCCTCTGAAACGTCCGAATCCAAAACTAAATCGAAACACATCCGTTTTGCACAGCCCTATCATGTACCCCTACCAGCATACAGTTTATATTTTAATCCCTTAAATGCCAATTATTATTATAATAAAATTAAATCTGCCATTACACAATTTCTCCCACGTGCTCCGCAGAAATGTCTTGCATACCCCCAGGGCCAAACGTACTATAGTTTGGGAACCCCTGCTCTAAAAGGTTTAGATTTTGCTGATATCACACCTCTACACACTCATTGGCCGAGCGACAAAGATTTAAGGACTAGGCAAGTATTACAAAAAACCATCAGCAGAGATCTATGTTTTTGGTTTGCTGAAAAAATATGTGGATTTTCTCCTTTAACAGATAAACGAGAGGATTTTCTTCTTTAAAGGAGAAAAATGTGGGAAACCATGAGTTTCCCCTTGCAGGTTGGCAGAGTTACAGCCTGCAAGGGCTGCAGGAAATGGGACATAGAGGGTGCCATATTTTTAAATTTAAATGTGATTCTTTTTTACTTCATTGTGTTTTTTTATTTGTTTTTGTTAAGATGCTTTTAAAAAACATAAACCTATATAAAGATAGTTTTAATTTAAGATACGTTAGAGTTCAAAGGTATAATCATGGAATAGGGATTATAACTTCTAATTATATACTATTTGAGACAATATATTCATGTAACCTTTTTAGAAAAGTTCTATAAATAAGTCAGAACAGGCCATAGGCTATATTAGGGTGCAATCTTATGGGGTTCCCAGAGGAAGAGGTACACCGATATATCAGTCCATATTGTATCAGCACCAATAAAAGGAAAATTTACATTATTAGCAATCAGCTTTTTTGGGCCAATGTGGTCAATAATGTCACAGATAAATGCCACGTGCATGTGAGCAGCCGCAGCATGCACATGGCCAGGAATG